>NW_009259429.1:2542709-2558067 GCF_000687185.1 Egretta garzetta | reverse complement strand
TTTGTTATTTCATGTGGCTTCTTGTGTTTGAAACCATGTCCGCCCCATGCAACTTCCCTCCTCCAGGAAAACACCGTATCGACTTCTCTAATTCATCGTAGCTTACTTACACAGTATCACATCTTACAGAATAAAACTTGTTTTCCTCTGTTGGTAGTTATGCAGAAACTGGGATTTCAAGAGGGAAAAACAAACGTCCACGTGTGTGAAGAAGCAGGGAGGAAAATTTTAGACTGTACTTAAGAATAAATAACCCCCTCTATTCTTAAAAACACCATTAACTTGAGACCTTGATACCCCATCTAATGTTCTTCTATTACCCACACAGTAAATTAATGCCTTGAAGCTCATACTAATGGAAACATTTTTCATTTAGACTGGCAACTTTCTCATCCATGCATAGCTTATTCTAAGTCTCCGAGTTCATTTAGTTTCCCCCCAGAGCTACATTTATTAAAAGAATTATGCATACCAACCTGATCCTCCCTCTGCCAGGTACTTGTCCTTTGCATAGATAACAGAATCCAGCATTGACTCAAAGAGAAGGAAATAACCCTGTTCATAGAAAAGGGAAAGAATTGAGAGATCATTATGTTTCTTATGTAGCCTATTTAATCAACTTACAGGTAAGATTTTATCAACACAGTTTCAGCAACTTTTCATGTCCATACACCTCAAAAAGAGCCAGAACCCAGTGATTTTCTCCACAATAGCATTGTTGCTTCAAAGCTTTAGTTACATAAAGTACCATCTTTAATTTCCCAAACTGCAAGTATTAGCATCTACTAAATTAACAAACTATAGGCAATAAATATCCAATCTGCACCAACAGTTATCTGATAGATTCCTGCAACATCAAAAGAAATCAAATTCAACTCAAACCAAGTGAAAAGCCGTATATATTGATTTTATAGTAATAACTCTGAAGCACCATACACAAAGCGCCCCAAGAAAATCCCTTCCCACTCAGAACTGCAAGCAACATTAAAATTATTGTCAGAGAAATGCCAAGTAGAACGCATCTTTGCTATTTCATATTCACAACTTCATGGTGCCCTGTACTAGCTTGAGCAATGCTCACAAGGACAGGTGGAAATAAATCGTATACCAAACACAGGGGTCCTCTGAATGTTCCACGTCATTTAGCAGCACCTCAACTTAAAACACTCTCAGGACAAAAATGGTTAGAACTAGATTTGCGTAGGTTTTTTAGTGTTGGGATAAATTTTATAGCAGGTTAACAATAGTGCTATAGTTGTTTAGAATAACTTACTGTAAACTTAGAGTCAGTCTTTTTTTGAAGCAGAAAAACCTCATTTCTCAAATATAAAAAGACCCCATATAGCAGTATTTCATACAATAAGCATTTTATATATAACATCCGGTTTCTCAACTACTTTTAATTAACATAGGCAAATTTCTAAGAGATATATAGCCCTTCGTTTTCCACTTGATTTACTGATTTTACATGCTTCCTATCTTCCAAGTTTGAGTATGATCCTTTTTCTTGCTGAATACTATAACACAATTTTATCCACATACACATTCTTATGACATCAAATCATTTAAGACAAATCATACCCATGTACATTTTGGATTTTCACTTAGCATCCCAATTCCCATTTTACTTAAACCACAGCTTAGCCACATGGCTTGATTAATACACCGACTGCCAGTAGCAAAGAACAAAAAAAGACAACCACAAGTCCAGACTTTGGACCGGCAGACCTACCAGCCCAGTCAGCAGTAACCAAAGCAAAGCAAAGATTTTTTTCCTTCATCTTTCCTACACTTGCGTATTTGTATGATCATAGGGAATTTTTCATTTTATTTTGTTTTTGAAGTCATCATGCCGCACAACTGCAGATATACAGCATGGCACGGGAACTGCACTGCTATGATGCCAAGTTTACTTCCAAGTTTATGCCACCTTGAATGTTTATTTTGCCTAAGGCTCTTAGAACAAAAAATGCTGGAAGTTCAGAATTGCTTATAAACATCACCACCCGTACTGCAGCCTCCAGAACCAAACACAAAATTAGAAAACCAGAAACTTGAAGCATGACGTGTTTGTGTTCAACAACCGCATAGTCTGAAAATAATGGAAATGCCCTTTTCTCAACCTGCTTTTTCTGGTATCAGGACAGTGCTCTACTGGACACTTTTCTTCCAAATATTGCCTGTTCTTCCACTTTACTGCCTAACTTTTATGAAGTCCTTAGAATAAGTCCCAGAATGAAGACTACTGCTTTGTGAGCAATATGATTTTTGGTACGCTTTGCAAAATGGCTGAAAAGGCCAGGAGCTCCAGTTGCATCAAGCAGAGATGACTTTACGTCTACAGCAAGCCAAAAGCACAGAATGGAAACAGAGGTTTTGGGTTTTTTTATTATGATTCTTGCAGTTTTAAAAATAGAATGTGTTTAGTTCATAAAAATTCTTTTCAGATGCTTTTAATTGAAAATGAGTTGGTTTTGCAGTATTTTGAATGTGACCTCTAGGATGTGTCTTAAGACTAGTTACCAGCAAGGGTCAGTAAGTTGCAAAATGATGTTTTCACATATCCGTTCTTCACTTATTTTATCCTGCCTAAAATGCCCATCACCTACAATGTCTGCCAAACAAGCTCAAGTAGTACAGCTGGAAGACCCACCTTCTCATGAGAAATACAGAGACATTCTCACCGTCCTTTCCCCGACCTTTCCACTCTGGCACCATTGGTTTTACCCCCGCCCCAGTTCTATCTTTCCCCCATTCATTATAGTCTTCCTGTAAGTTACATAAACCGTCAATGGTACTGAATCAAGTCATTTATTACTTATACCAAAGCGTTTTGCTCAGTGTGCTGCGCTCATCTGTAGTGTAATTCAGAATGTAATTTCACAGGCTGCTGCCTCACCTGTAGGGGTGCCATCTGGAAAGAGAATTATACCTGACGTCCTTTCCCCATGATGCTGTGGGGCACTCTCACTTCCACCCCAATAATGTTCAGGGGTTTGTTTTTCCCTAAGCATGTATTAGTAAGCATGTATTATATTACTGCAAAGAGATCTCTAGGATACAATCTGTGAGCCAAATATTAATAATTCAATCTTGCCAGTGGCTAAACTACGACACATAAAAGGTGACAGGTTCTCTGTTAAAGACAAACTGAATACATAGCACATCTTAAATGCTATGCTGTCATATTATGCATTTTCTACTAAGAAGTTGACTGATTCTTTCTCAACATGCACATGAAGTTCCTTATTTTTATATTTTCAAAGCTGAAACGAAATGGTTGTTCTCCAGCAAATAATGTAACCTATGTATAAACAGATTTGAACAGGAACAGAAATACACAGTGCTATGGAGTTACTCTGTTCAAGCACACATACCACGTCAAGCCCATCCAAGAGATCAGCTATCAGAACTATACGAGCCCACTGACAAATCTGAATCCAAATTTGAGTATCGCTACATTTCTTATATATCCTTTATAGCTGTATTTTGTAACAGAATTATAAGAGGCTCACAAAACTTTGATGGCTTAATATCCTGCATTGTTAAATTTTCCTCTATTATTCTAATACACCTCAGCGCTCTAATATTTATTTTCATTTTAATTCAAAACTACATAAAATTGTTTTACCAATCAATCAAAATGTAAGCATAGAAAGGTCTTAACATTAGTGCTTCAGTATTCTTCATGATATTCTTCATGGAGAAAAAGAGATGAAGCTCTTTAAAAGCATCAAGACACAAGAGCAACACTGAATTCTGAAGTACACCTCATTGCGTGGAGAACACCAAAGCAAAACCTTTGTTTAAAACACAAATTGCTTCAAATTAAAAATGCCTCTTAATGTACACTTCCCTTAGCCATTCCTAGCAAATACCTTAGTGGAACTTGGTTTTGCCTTCTCTTACTTTCTACCTATTGGTGAAAGCCATATATTTTTCAAGAATCAGTATTAGCGCGTTCACAACAGCAAGGATTAGCAGAATTTTCAGTACAGCAGAAAAAACGATGTAAGGATAGAATTGAGAAGACATATTTAATTACTTGAATAAGTGTTGCATTTCCCCCCTGCCTTCTATCAAAGGGTGGTTTTTTTTTTTCGTTTTTTATCCATTTTATTATTTTCTGTAACGTAACTGAACCTGGTCTGGGACTCCAGACTCATTAAGGCCCAACACAGAATATTTAATGAGATGAAAGGCAGCTATCAAATCACTGGCCCAGAGACTGGACTTCCCCCCCCCCAATCCCTATTTGTATAAAGTGCATTATTTTCTTAAACTGTTTCTAACGACAAGGTTTTCATCAGACTACGGAATAAAACAAGTTACAGAGGGTATGTAAAACAGAGTGGACACTGGATTCTGATTTAGAACATGTAATCTTGCATTCACAGATGCACAAAACTGATGTAGCCCACTCAATTTTGTGAAAAATTACTTACTTGACAAAATCCCCCCAAAACTTGTGGCACATTTAAATGAGAAGCAGCAGCTACATGTAAACCCTTCTGCATGCTCTGCTGCAGCACCATTTCCCTCACACTAAGTCAGCCTTCAGGCTGATCTCTCATGTACGATTTAATTTTTAAAAGAAGGAAATAATTCATTACCGACAGAGCAAGCCCACACATATCAAAACCACAGCTTGACTTTGTTGCTATGCACACCCTGTCGTGTCCTTAAACAAATATAAGATGAGTGAGAACACCAAATGAGGAGATCTGAAGAGCAGATCTCAAGAGCGGAAAAGCAATACCCGTTATTTGTGTTGGCAAAAAAATTAAAATCTTTTCATGCAAGGAAGTAAAATTACTTTTTAAAAACCATTTTTCTGTAAAGAAATTAAAGGATTCAGCTACTTAGTACGTTCTTTCCACAGCATTATTAAAAACACAAAAAAGAAAAGCTCAATTCTTACATGAAATTACAAATTATTACTGTGTTATAGAAGTAGAACACTTGTATTAATGTCCCTCCAAATACTAACAGAAACAGTAGAGAATATTAAGACTACAGAAAGACTAGTAAGTGTTAAAAAAGCACCATCACTGTACATCCATCACAGAAATAGGGGAAAGAAGGAAGGAGAGAAAAGATGGTTTCCAGCATTTCAGACATGCTCACTTCCTAGTCCTTATCCCTAGATCCTGAATAGTTCCCATTCACAGCCCATCCTGCCATCACTGCAAAATTATCCAATAAAAAAAAAAAAAAAGAAAAAAGGATATTAGCTACCTGAGCATGATATAATTAAGAGACAAGAGTACTGGATTCTATCCTGTGTTTAATTTGAGAGTCCATCTCTTTCACAGTTTTTCCTTCTGTAAAGCTCTATTGCACATTCAGTATCATAAAGCACTGTGTAAAACAGCAATTTATAAGTACGCACTGTACTCTAGTGCTGTCTTTGAGACGACCATCTCAGACAATTGTCTCTCACAGTAAAGCTCCTTACAAACAAGAAATACGGGTATTTTTCAAATGAATAAAACTCTCAACCTCCAGCTTTATATTCTTAGCTAGAGAAAGGAAGTAAAAACATATCGAGAGAAAAAAAATCTGTACACAGATGCAGCTGGGTAAGAACATTCCAGAAAAACATTACATACATTTTGTTTCTTTCTGCCCTCGTCCTTTCAGTAAGCAGCCTATAAAGTTTACAATTACACTACCAAAATCCCTGTGCAGTAACACAGCCACCTTTGTATGTTTATAGCAGATCTTTTCCTGCCCAGCATTCAATTTAAGCAAAAACTGGCTTCAGCACATTCAAGTTCAAATTCTAAATTTCCGATGAAATTTGAGCATTTCCAAGCCACTCTCAGATCAAGTCACCAACAAGGGTTTGCATTCATTACACCAAGGTGCAAACAAATCACTGATGTGTGTTCAGAAATTCATTTGCATCAGATTGCCAAATACTCAACGATTCGCACCTTTGCTTAGAAACCTAATTCATGTAAGCCCACATTTTGAATAAGAAGGTAAGAGATTTGCTTGTAGCTGTCCTATGGGACAAGCAGACAAGTAAAAAAAAACATTAGAGACCGGTACCTGTAACCACTATCAATAATTCTTAGTTCCACAAACTAGGGTTTTCAAAAGTTTCACAGATCAGAACTCTAGGCAACCAAGCAGCATGGTGCACCAGAAGCTTATAGCCCTGCTACAGAGTAATAAACAAACCTGGACAGGGAAACCTCTCTAGAAACAAGGCCAGCAGTGAGATCTTCTATAAAATTCACCCATTCTTACATTCAAATAACCTTTCTCCAAGAACTGGAAGGCTTTCTCCTTGTAGAATCAGTTTGGTTAGCTAAACAGGCTATCACTTGGCCATTTTTAGGTGCTTTCTTAAGGCAACGTGGTTCACTGGGTAAAGCGGCTCTTTGGTCCATCTGCTCTGCTTTCTGCTCCTGACCCACAACACAGAAGAAGTCCTCCTGTCAGTCAGGCCGTGTACTTCACAAATGTTTTGCTAAAAGGAATCTACAGTTGTCTTCAGAGTGAAAAAGTCTAAATAGATGGCTTTATCTGGGTATTCAGTGGTCCAACAGGCCCCCAAATATTCAGCAATCTGCATTTTGGACACCAGCAGAACAGTTCGTCACACCTTCCATCATCCTTCTCAATGGTCTACATACTGGTTTTAGTCAAACACAATCACAGAGATGCCCTGCTTATGGTCTGATTTTAATAACGTCAAACACACACGCTTCAGGTGGCAGAAGTAATGCATTTAGTCTTTACATTAAAAGCAAGACCATTGCTAATTTCTTTCATGGGCTTAAATAAAGCCACTGAAGAGACAGGTGCTCATCATTCAGCCTCTAAACCCAGAACACGACAAAACCGTATCCAGATGAATTTAAAACTGAAAAAATATTATTTTGGAAGATTGCAAATACACGTTTGAAATATAATTTGGCTATATACACACACACAGTATCACACACCCCTACCCACTGTGTAATATTTAAGATGCTTCTCCCATTTTTGCATATTTTAAGGAAACAAATTTAAATATGAAAGAGAAGTAGGAACAGCAAGCAGTTTGTGGAAGTCATAGATCACTAACACAATTAAAAGAACGATCATCAGAAGCCATTATGTTGGAGAGTCTCGTAACACAACACTGTACCTTTTACAACACACTGTTGTGTGTGCCATCTTTCCCAGAAAGCCCGTTCTAAAAACATTCCTGCGGGGTGCAGTATTTTCCTTCTCTCCAGCCTCCTTTCTGTTGCTTCACACTTGGTTTTTTCATTTTCTAATGCTCCATGCACAGGTCTAAAAAAAGCTTATAGTGTACTGGTCTTAAGCACTGTTCTGTACCAAGCAAAACAAAGGTGTGGCTCCACAAAAAGATTTGATGTTTACTAGTCTAAAGAAGTTTATTTTCTGAACAGAACAGCAGCTTTTCATATTTTTGTTACAAAGAAAAAAAACTGTTCCCATTGGAATTTTCCTGCTAGTCCATACAGATTCTCTAAATAAAGACATATATTGACTTGCTTTTTGCTCTCACACTTCACATTTCCAACATTTTCAAGCACTGACATTCACATATTAACAAAAGATTTCACACTGGTCAGTATCATGTAGGGAAGGAACAGAAAAAGCAAATTCACACAGGGAAGCCAGACAAAGAGAAATCTTCATTTGCATCAAGGCAACATAATGTTCCTTTCTGGACAGTGCTGAACAGTGCATGCACTGTCCAGCTATCAATCTTACTTCCATGGCATTGTCCTCTTTATCTCTGTATTGCAGCAGCCTATAAAAATGCTAACACTCTGAAATATTTAGAATACCTAATTAAGTGAAATGCACATGGCTATATAATTATGACATTAAAAGGTAAATTAGCACACAAATGGGAAACACAGAACATTCAGTACTTCATTTCTTACAAGAGCTGCTTTTCAAAATCCTTTACTTCTCCTTAGAGGCACTGATTTTCAACACGACTTAAGCTCTTAAGTGCCCAAGTTGCTTTTAAAACCAAATCTTGAGCTCCAGAATGAGAAATGTGATTTTGTGAACATTATTCTTGGTGCACATACTGGGCTACGGAGCAGAAGTTTTCATGTAAGAACTACAATTACTTTTCTAGTGAAGCCACTATACTGTCAGAAATCACCAACCATAATGCACTATTTTTAAACTGCTAGCTTAAGCCAGCAGTGTAAACCTTCCTTGAAATTAGTGACCTCAGCATTAAATTCAGCTCATGCTTCAAATAACGTTCATTATTGCTGCAGAGGAAAAACTTTTACAGATTTCCAGCTCACTGAAATATGTAATATAAAAAAAAACAAACAGAAAAACCAAACAATGTATTTCCACCTTTACCTGGAAACTAGTTAGATACATATGGATTCGTAGTGAATGGTAGAATGTTTTGGGTTGGAAAGGACCCCTAGAGGTCATCTAGTCCAACCCCCCTGCAGTGAGCAGGGACACTGCTAACTAGATCAGGTTGCTCAGAGCCCCCTCCAACCTGTCCTTGAACATGTGACTTCTCTCCCAAAGGCCCTTGTATATAGAAGAACAGCCATTGTTTGGAGGAAAAAAAAAAACCAAAAACCCAACCCCCCAAAACCCACCCCTCACCCCCACCCAAAAAGCCCAAACAAGTAACTTTGAAAGTTTTTATTATTGGCCATAAATTTGAAGGACAAAAGAATACTTAAGACCAAACAGTGGGAACAACCATGAAAAAAAATAATTTTGAAGTGCTTTTTTTAAGGTCTGCAATATGAGGACACTGAATAGCACAAGTCCACCAAAAAAAGTCACAAGGGGTGTTTCCTACCCCATTTTTGATAGTGAACAGACTTACTCAGTTGTTATGATGTTCGGCCTGGCACTGGGTCTCATCACACAGATTTATTAGGATCAATGGCAGGTAGCAAGCACAACTGTGTAACAGCCATCAGCCAGCGCATGGAAGGAAGGTAACAGGCCAACGGCTGAAATCCTATGGATTCCAAGAAATGGCTCATTTACACCCTGCATATTGCATTTCCCATTGGCCATCATCTTCCTTACGTTCTTTTAAGATCAAGTTATTTTATTCTTGTACCAAGAGAATGAAATTGATAGTAATGCTGCTTTCAAGCTTTCTATGTATTTGCAGACTTCCCAGTGTGTATGCTCCTCACCTCCTTACCACCTTTCCTGCACAGTCAGCATCATCTTAGCTGTCTTTGCGAACTAAAGGTATTTGACTCATCAGAATGATCTAACTAGATGACTAAAACAATATTTCTCCATTGCTTTCACCTGATCAGCTACAATACTATTATTCAGGAATACAGAATACTTCTGTATATTTGCACACTAACTACAAAACAGAAACGTAGCGCTGTATCCAAACCAGCTCAGCTGTACTTAGAGAATCTTGACTTGAAAGTGCGTGAACAAGACGGATCAGGAATTGTATCGCAGTATGACATAATCAGAAACATCATCCCATCTCCCACGTTGTCAAAGACACTGTTGCAAGTGTGATGTCTTTTGGTTAAAAAACCTAGCATCGCTTTAAGAATTTTCAAATTAAATATAATGACACATTTTTTCCCCAAAAATAACTGTCTTGAAAAGAATATTCATGCGCCTTACCATCCACTCAGATATAATTACATCCACTTTTTCCAAAGGCAGAGCTACTTCTTCGATTCTTCCTTTGACTAATGTAATGATATTTTCAAGTTTATTTAATCTGCAAGTCACAACATAAACAGATTAGTTTATATTTCCCATTTATTTTGTCCAGAGAGATATACTGATTGTCTACATTTTGCATTTCTCCCCCAATAACAACTGTGGGGTTTTTTAACTTCTCAAAAACACACTAAAATGTACTATTTGTCTTCTCAGTTATATTTCAGAGGGAATGTTTCCGACTATCCAAAAACCCCAGCAGATTTAAGTACCAGGCAAAGATGGCAGACAGTAGATCTGTACACCTCCAACGTGCTGCGCATGCAAATGTTTAAGCTTCAGAAACCAGGAAGACAGAGAAGAGGACAATTTAAAATGAGGCTCCTCTTTACGTAGAGTTGCTTGTTGCCAGTTCTCCTTCTCTGACCCCTGTAGCATAAGTCTATAGTGATTAGAGCCTACTCATCACACTAGGACAGCAATGGAAATTAGCTTCCTTACAAAGCTGTTTTGCACGACTTGGTTTTTTATTTAACAAAACTAGCTGCAAAGTCACTGAGAACAAACACTCCCTCTAGATCAGTATTACAGTTATTCCACACTAAAGGCCTCCTCCCCACTGTGATTTTGGCCCAAAGCATCTGCAATGTTTAGTAACTGCAGTAACCAGGTATTACCTCATATGCAAGTAATGGTAAAACTACCCTGTGTAAGGAGGAAGACATGTGATGTGACTACTGTTTTTGAAACTAAAACTGCATGACAGTGAAATTAGTAATTTCAATTTTTAACACGTAAATGCTTTAAATTTAGTATTTTTCTTCTTGGCAAACCGTATTAGTCTGTCTTGTACATATCATTCTTACAGTAGCTATTATTATAGAGGAGAGAAAAGTGTTCCCACCAAAGAAATTTATCTTTCCACTGCAGTTCTTATCTCTGTGCCCTCCTTCCCTGATATCTTACTCTTACATTCTGCCTGGCTTTCAATGCAGACTAGTAATCACATTAAAAATTCAATCTAAAAGACAATGGGAGAACGATCAGAATGAAGGGAGGGAAAAGAAAGGGTCAAAGGGCTACTTGAACATGTGGGCTGTTGGAAAGATCAATTAAATAGTCTGCACATGACAGTCTTTCTGTTAGAAGAGTAGCAGTTCATCACTAATATCACACTTAATGCTGTAAACAGAAGTAAAACCAGAAGTTCAAACTGAGAAATAAAACGCTAAAGAGCTATCACCCACATCAGTGTTTTCAGAAGGACAAAAAGAGATCTAAGGATAACTTCCTAAATGACCATGTGCAAGGACATGATTTAAAACAGGAGAGGGGAAAAAGATTAATTCATTACATACTCGTTTTCACTTGTAAGGTATAAAAATACCCAAATGAACCAATGTAGTTTACACCTTGTAGAAAAAACGGCTGAGATGCTGCTGAGGAAGTATACTTCAACTTTCTATTTGAGCATAACAGTGGTGAATGACAAAAATCAAGTCATTCACCACATAAAGAAAATTTATGGGCATTCATTCACAGTAACAAAAAGAGAAGGCAAGCATTTAGTTAAAATTAAGTTACTATGTAACCTTGGGAAAGAATCATGCCACTCCAGGCACTTATTCCAACTCAGTTACCCACATGGGTTGCAGTGTTTCTAGTAATGAGCACACTAGAAACGAACCTGAACTCTGTGAGGGGCAAAAGCTCTTGAGCGCATACCTGAATCACTGGTGGAAGCACACTGCTGCAGTCATTTTTAAGCTACACAGATTCCTTTAGTATTCCAATAAATATTTCTTACTCCATTACAAGTTCATCAGCTTCATTATTTTAGGAAAAGTAGGTTTAACATGACAAATACAAATTGTTTTGATGTGAACTGAAGACTTTAATGTGAATTGAACCTTTTATAGCAGAAGGTACCTATAAATGTGCAGCCTTACTGATGGTTCACTGGGTACTTCAAGTGGCAATTCATCACTCTTAAGAGTTTTGATTTGTTATTTTTCTTTAAGGCCTGCCCTTCTCACCAAAGGTAATACGTGTTGGCTGATATTTCTATCCTCCTCTAAGTACGAATAACACATAAGACATTTTGTGCACTTGTTGAAAGAGATGAACAATCCTAAGTTTGTCATCTAGTACATTAGAAATAAAACACTATTTCAAATTTGTAACCATTCTCAAGATGTCAAGGACTCATGGGAAAAGTTGTCTTTAGAAAATGAGTTTTTGAGCCATAAAAGCATTTTAGTCAAAGATGCACCTAATGCTTAACATGGTACTTTTCTTAAACAGGCACTTTAATAGACTAATTTTACAGCTTCCAAGCTTGCAGTGTTGCATTGCCAATGTGTGCAGTGATATCTAACCTAAAAATCCTGCCTAGACAACCTTATTTCTGTACTTATTTCTGCCTTCAGATGCCATGGCTTCATTTTTACATATACTCAGTCTCCCTCAATTATCCTTTCATAGCTAAATTAGTGAAATGTGGAATGGCTAAATGAACCATCAGATGGGTGGAAAGCTGTCTAGACCATGAGGTTCAATAGGAGTATAAAGTCTAACCAGTAGCCAGGTACCAGAGGTGTCCCTCAGGGTTCAATGCTAGTTCTGAAACTAATTAACACCTTTATTAGTGACCTAACAGTCACCTAGTGGACCCTCAACAAGTCTGTGGATAATGCGACTCAGGAGGGAGCAATTTATATGCTAGAGGGTAGGGCTGCTATTTAGAGGGACCTCAGACCGTAGATATGGGCTGATGGAAATCTCAGAGATCCAGCAAAGGTGAAGACCTGTACCTTGGCTGGAATAGTCCCATTAAACAGTACGGATTGGTTCCTGCTGGTCAGAAATCAGCTCTGTTTCATGTTCCTCATCCTGCCCCGACAAGAGGCCTGGCGAACAAGTTGAACATAAGTCAGCAGTGGGCCCTTGTAGCAACAGCGGCCATCTACTGTGTCATATATGCAAGAGGGTAGCAGCAGGTCAAGGAAAGCGATCTTTCCCCTCAATTTGACACCTACAAAACTGCATCTGGAGTACAGTGTCCAGTTGTGGGCTCCCCAGTACAAGAAAGACATTGACATACCAGAGCAAGTCCCGTGAAGGGGCCATCAAGATGATGAGGGGCTGAAGCACACAACATAGTGGGAGAAGCGGAGAGAACCGTGTTTGTTCAGCCTTAAGAAGGGATGGTTAAGGGATGGGTTTCTGATGTCTGCCTCTGTCTAGCAGAAGGGTGAAGAGAAGACAAAGCCAAGCTCTTCTCTTGAATCATAGGGACTGGATGACAGGCAACAGACACAAACTGAAACAACTCAAGTTACAATTTGGTATATCAAAAGTAAGAGTGAGGCTAGTCAAACAACACATGTTTTCCAGAAAAGTTCAGACAGAAGTGGCAATGTTCAGCACTTGATTAGCCAAGGCCTGAGCCTGCTCTGACAGAGGGGGACCGGACCAGTGGTACTCCCCACACATCCCTGGGGTCCCATCCACCCTGTACTATTCCATGGCATGCAACATCTTTGTAGTTCTCCTAGAAACAACTTTTCTTACTGACTCTGCAGACTGTGCATGTGTCTGTGTGCATTCTCTTAAAATGGGTTTGGTTTTGGTTTGGTTTGCTTCCCCCACCAAACTATAGAAAATACTACAGTGCAATGGTAATCACTTTCCAACCAGCATGGAAACCAGAGGTCAGTAAGTTTCTAAAGGAACAAATCACAGGGTAATCAACATTTACTATTCTCACAGACAGTCCCTTAAATATACCAATGTAGAGAGAACCTTACTAGGGAAAGGTTTTCCACAAGTTAGTACTCAAATACCATGTAATTATAAAATCTATTTGCCAAAGAAAGCTTCATTACATGTCTCCTTCTCATGTGCTAAAATTGTTAAAAATTACCTAATGCATGACAAGCTTTTGTTTAAAAAACAGTTCCAACATGATCTAAAATATATATACATTTAGACAAAGAGAATAAAAGTTGTTTAATTTTCAACAAAATAGAAAAATAATTTTTCTACCACATGCCTATATTTCTATGGTTCTAATTTCTATAATTCTATAAAAGTAATTTTCTATAAAATGAAATCATATCATTATTTAAAATTCCTATGTAGAAGTAGAAAATTAAACAACTATATAGACACACATAAACAACTTTTACTGTGTTGATCTAAATCAGAACCATTTCTTTAACTGAAAGTAGTGCACTCAGGCAAAATTTCTCACATCCTGTTGGAACATGTCTCAACTCTAATGCTTGTTGTCTAAAAACTTACTATTTTATAAGTAGCAATGTTTAAAGTGTAAGAATGGAAAATAGCCTGGCAACAGTCAGTTGGAGCCTCTGCAGCAAGCCGCACTGGCCCTATGCTAACATTAGGAGGAAGGTCTGGGAAACATCCTGCCTTAACTACATCCCTGTTTTAATTACCCCTACCAGAGGGGCAAACAACTTTACTGCACATCAAAACCTGTCTTAATTCTTAGGACAACGGAAGACTTCAATAAAACACATACCAAGTGCTAGGTGATCATTAAGTAGCAATAGCATTTCAATAATTTTTTACGGCAATATTTACCATACTTTTCTTGGAATGTTTCTTACCTAATGATGTCCATGGCCTGATAGACTATTTCAGACTGATCGACTCCAATCACTTTCTTTGCACCTGCTTTGGCAGCAAACATAGAGAGTATTCCAGTTCCACAGCCAACATCCAAAACCACCTGAAACGAACAAATGGAGGTAAAAAGAAACATCTTATTTCCCTTGCTATGATTTTTCTACACGACTTTCCGCATCAGTGAGAGACCATATTCTAACAGAAGGAACAAATGGTACCATCAAGTCCTACTATTACATTCAGAGATATCAGAGTCAAACTGCAGTTCTAACTCCACACTCTCTACTACCTTTTACAGATTGACAACGAAGCAGACTAGCTCCAGTGGCAGATTAACCCAGGCACATGGGAAACAAATCACAAGCAATTATTTGGGCAACTAAAAAGTTACATGAACAGGAGAAAAAGGAAATTATGGTCTGAGCAATTTTAATCAGTGAATCACTAACAACTGAATTTAGCACTGGCACTAAAAAAAACTAATGAGAAACTGCAGTTTCTCATTAAGGTCTATTCAGAAACTTTATTTAGGAGTCTTCTGGTAGAAATACCCACAGTGCCTTGAAACAGCTATGGCTCAAGATGACTAAATTTCAAAATGGTAACTGGCACAGTTTTAACACCAGGAAGTATTTTCTTTCTAACACTATTTATAATCAAAACAGGACCAAAAAAATCCAGTAAGATGGGATCCCTAAGTTTTCACAAAAGAAGAATAAACTTCATGACTACACACAAAAACACTACACTCAACGTAGCAATAAGACTCATGCAAATGCTTGTTTTTAGATCTCATGTTAGCTATGGTAGGAAGATACTGAAAAGTTTAAAAATGTGAAGTGACTAAGAAAATAGTACCAAATATATTAATAAAGTAAAGTTGAGCTGCCAGCAGTGTTGAACTTCATGAAGCCGAGAGATTCTACCAAGTAGCCCTGTTCACGCCTCAATGTCAACCTGTGCTGCTGTTCAATTGCCCTCACAGTAAAAAAAAAAAAAAAAGTGTTTCCTGTTTTTTAAAGGCAACTGCCTG
>NW_009259429.1:2525685-2542411 GCF_000687185.1 Egretta garzetta | reverse complement strand
CTTTGCCACGGGGGTGTGCGTTGCGGGCTCGTGGTCAACTTGGTGCTGACCAGCACCCCCAAATTCTTCTCTGCAAAGCTGCTTTCCAGCCAGTAGGACCCCAGCCTCTGGTGATGCATGGGCTTATTCTTCCTTCCCCTCTGCAGGATTTCACATTGCCCTTTGATTGCCCCAAGCCCTTCGCACAGGACCCCCATTGGCCCGTTTCTCCAGCCTACCTAGGTCCTTCTGAATGGCAGCATAACCATGAGGTGTATCAAGCACTCCCGATTTTGCATATCCCTGGATCTAAGGAAGAAATTCTTTACAATGAGGGTGGTAAAACACTGGAACAGGTTGCCCAGAGAGGTAGTGGAGGCCCCATCCCTGGAAGCATTCAAGACCAGGTTGGACGGGGCTCTGAGCAACCTGATCTAGTTAGCAGTGTCCCTGCTCACTGCAGGGGGGTTGGACTAGATGACCTCTAGGGGTCCCTTCCAGCCCAAAACATTCTATGATTCTATCTGCACATTTGCTAAGGGTGCATTCTGTTGCATTGGCCAGATCATCAGCACTCTTATTGTTAGATTTCTATTTAATATAGTTAAGCTTTACTAATGGTGTTAAATTCTAAGCACTAAATCCAAAAATGTTCTGAAATCTGAAAATCAAAAAAGTTTCCTAAACACTATGTACAGTCACTTGTACCATGCATAGCATTTAAGCGCTAACAGAATCAGAACTGTGAAGACAGATTTCCTTCCCCGTACAAGAGACCTAAACAAGAGAGTAACCACAACTTACTAAAACATTTCTAAGATAACAAGAACATTGAGTCAGAATTACTAGTCGTAATTTATTAGAAAGGAAAACTAACTTATTTCACTCTCTCTCCTTAGCACAGCATCCAGTGTTGTAAAAGCTGTCCTCACAGCTTTCATGACGTCAAATTTTTTTTCAAAGAAGGCATCAAATCACTCCATAATCTATCCCACACTAGAGAATTACAACCCCAGTTCACAAAATATTTCAAGGCAGTAATGCACCCTACTGACAAACTTGCTAGCTTATGAGCTATTGAGCAGTCTTGCTTTGGCACAACAAAAACTTGTATGCGGGCTTTTAAATTTCACCTAATAGTATCAATGTAAACATTTGAATGCTCTGCACATCAGGTCTGCTTGCCTTCCCTTGTATACGATTTTATACGTTCTGATGATGGATACAGAACAACGATTCTGAAGCCAGCATGAATAAAAATAGTTCTTCAACCTCAGCAGCACCGGGTAAGCAAGCTTATGCTGTGGTGTACCGGGAAGCAATGACTGAAGAGTTGACTGCCATCTGTCTTGACAGAGCAACTTACAATCTGGAATCAGACTAAAAAACATTAGTGTGATGAATTTTTTTATAGCATCTTGTGCAGAGGCTGGCCATAGATGTTGCGGACGGAGTTACTTGTTCCACTTGCAACTCTTTGCAGCTGTGTTCCAATAGGAGCCAGTTCTACAACTCATTCACAAGTCACATATGAGTATGTAATGGCTGTGGAAATCCCTAGGCTCAAGTCTTCTGGAGACAGGAATAGAAAGTAAAAATCATGCAGCTGCTGAAATCTCACGCCCTCTAACATCATCTATTCTAACACTTTACCCATGGTAGTTAACAAAATTGCTGAGCCATGAAAGCTGGAAGCCAGAGCCAAAAATAAACCTCTGTGAAAGAATGATCTTGATGTACAGTTGCATGAAAGAGAGCAATCACCACAAATTGGAAAAAAATCAAAACAGACACCACTTTGGACAGCTGCCCTGGTCACTTAAAAACCCAGATGGAACTCATTCAGCCTTAGGCAAGGGATGGGGGTGGAGAAAAAAGCATGGGAGAGAAAAATATACAAGTGGGAACACATCTGAGGAACACAAAGACAAGCAGAATGATCACCAATTAGCCTAAGGACAAGGGTCTACAGCTAACGCATTCTTGCGGTGATCACATATGGCCTCTCACCAGAGATCTGGAGCAGCTGGACTGGCGATTTGACTATACCATAATATACTGCAGCATCGCATCCTTCTCTGCTAATAAAAACTGATATTCTACTTTTAGTAACAGAAAAAAATGACTTCAAATTCAGAAAAACAGGAGGTCAGGTAACTTGGCCAATTAATTTAATTCCAACGATGAACTTTTAGTAGCAACGACGTTTAAAAACTCTTTTTTCCCCTCAATATGGCATCAATGCCTGCCTCACACTTGTATTCTACAACTAAAATTGAGCATGGTAATAGTGCTTTTCTAACCAGTTATTTTTCCATCAAAAAATACTCTCATTGTAAAATGGATCATGCTTCCTTTTACTGAGTAAGGCTACCTTAACTACTCCTGCTAGGTAATCTAAATTTGTCCTATTCTCAGCTCAAGTACACCTGACAGGTTGAAAATAAAGGCAGCAAGCAGGATTCATTCAAGTTTTAATAATTTCTTTCGAAAGCTGAGAGAGAACAAACAAACTGGCTGTTTCTGAATAACGTATGCATAATAAACAAACCTACATATTCTGTTATCACCCGTTACCGTGCAATCACACCTCTTTGGGATAGTGCAGATTTGCATCAAAAGCTATTATGATCAATTAAGTGCTCTTTGAATGAGCTCCTCCCAACCCACCTCACAGGTGTCCTTTCAGAAACAAAAAGCATGACTGTGTACTTTCTAGGGAGGAATACCATATGGGAGTTCTAGGAAATACAGTATCAGACTTCTGCTCACTTTTTTTTTTAATTGTAATGAAACTTTAAGGGAAAACACTTTATTTTCTCAAGTTGGAAGCTTCACTCATTAATATGCTTCTGAGAGCATCACACAATACATAAGTTAAGCAGAACACCTTAACAATTCCTTCAGCAGAAGTCTGCAACAGATGTCACTTTAAAGCTAGATCTCTGAAAAAAATCCCATATATTCTCCATAACAGCATACCAAGTGAAAGCTACATCAACATTTAGTCAGGTACAGAAGTTAAGTGGGGCACTGGTCACCTGGATGGAAGCCGTTGGGAACTCAAAGCAACTGAGAATCTTTCTTTCTCTTCAAGCTCAACACACTATGATGGGTTTGGATACACTATGAATTTGGGGCATCTTGATCAAAAAAACTGCTGTAAAAACACTGAGTTCAGAAACCAGCTTGTAGGTGTTGCGATAATAGACAAGCTTTTCTCTAGAAGTCGAATGCTTTCCCATGAAGTAAAAACACAGAGTAAGCACACACGTTTTTTAGCCGTTTCCTGAGCAAGTGCATTTGCAGCTGGGGCTGAAACAGCATTGTCTAGAACTATTCACCCACATTTTATTTCAAATGTTACCAGTATGTCCATACAGCAGAGGAGAAATACAACCAATCCTGAAAAATTACTGTTCCACTAGGACATACATTCATTGTAACTTAAGATATCAAGTCTTACCCTGTGAAAACCTGCACTTTTCAATTCTAGGGGCATCTGCGAAACTAAATTTCTCCCGAGAAAGTTTGATTTCCTCTATTGATCTTTCTGCTTTGTTGGATGAGCCGCCCAGCAATGCAGTCACCTGCATCTTAACTAGCTGGCAGCATAATATTTCTACAACACTTTAGCTTGTTCTCTCATTATAACTAAAGAGCTTAGAAATGTTTAATAGAAACAGACTTGTGACCTGGATTGAAACAATAAGGAAGAAAACTCTTTTCCTAGCATTTTTCTGCTGTAGTTGCCAAAAGAAAACTGAGCTAAGACATACAAAGAGTATGCATTATCTACCTTGAAATACCTCCTGCCTAGGACAAAACTGTATCTAGGACAATCTCCAACTGAGGATTTATCAGATGGGTGCAATTTTACTACTTCCACAACTATTCTGAAACCTTGTATTACCACTTATTAACAAAGTCTCAATCAAAACAAAAACCAAAATCAACAGTGATTGCCTTCCATAAACCTAGACATCCTGGTTTCAGATTGAGAAATATCCATACACAGCCTAAGAATGGTAAGCACTAAGTAGAGGAAAGCTAATCCAGAACAGAAGGCTGCACAGTCTAACTGAGAACACAAACTCATCTGAAATAGCCAGCAGAAATACAGAAGAGTAGGGTCATAACTGTGCAGGGGTCATACCCACAGTAAGGTCATAAACAAAAGTCAGTCTCATCTCTCCTCACTGCAAGTGAAATACTAGTCCCTGGTTCCACATCCCTTACTAATAACCTAGTCTGGAGAGACTACACACCACTAAATCAATACATCAGTTGCATAAAAATTCTTCCCCAGTTTTAATTACACAGTGCTTCTAGAATGTTTTTGCTGTATCAGGCACAAACTGAAATGCACTTAAATTGTGGTAAAGAGGCCCGCTAGGATAGATTTCACTTAACATACTGGACAAGAAAGGCTCAGCTTAACCCCACCAATGTAATTAATGAACATCCCGACATGGCGCACAGGACAATGACAATAGCGATCAGCACTTCTGTTATCAGCACTTTGCACCCTCCAGCAGTTGAATAGCACTCTACCACCTAATAAAGCCAGGGAACATTAAATCACATCTTGTCAGTGTGCTATTCCATTCCCAAAGCTACAAAGTAGCCAACCTGAAGGATTTCTACCACTTGAGAAAAAATAAAGCGCAGGAATTATTGTATATTCTGAGCTGTTTTACGTACCTTGTCCTTGAAGATATGTGGATTTTGATAGATGAAGTCACGATAGCTTTCTGTACGCACTTTATCCTATAATTTAAAGAAAAAAAAAAACAAAAAAACCCCACCAACGTTCACTTTTTGTGCTTAGGTACTGCATATCATTCAAAAATGCTGAAAAACTTGCTTTTTAACTTGGCCCAAAGATGCTTTGTGGTTACAGTACTTATGAGGACTCTGCAATCACAACACTTTCCATACTATGTTCTTTCAAAATTTATTGTCCTCACAAATGAAGCTGGCTGAGCCTCTGGATGAAAAGTAAGAAATTAGCTTACAGTTTTTTGACCTGCTGCAATTGACTTTGGATGTTCCAAAATTCTCAATACCTCTTCACCACTTTCCAGGAACAGCAGTAATAAGAGTGTCAATACTGCATCAATTTTATGTAACAACCTTCTATGCAGTGGTAAAAATTTGAGTCACAAGCTCAAAACTATTCATATAATTTGATTCTCTGACACTCCCATGACACACAGATTCCTTCAAAAAAAAGTTATGGAACAGATTAACCTTTTCTATTTCTGAACAAACTGCAAATCTGCAAACCTGAGAAGCTAGTTATTGAAGCTGTACAGCCTGTTCTATGAAAGCCCAACATAATAAATAAACTTAACTGTAATACAACATGACCCGAGAAGATGGAACATTTTCAAGCATATAACTACATGTTTATAGTATCTCAGCACATGAAAGCTAGCAGTACAGCTCAATCCACAAGCAAGGTACTCTACTAAAACACTGATTCTCTTAATATGCATCAGCAGGTACACAAATTGACAGCCTAGTATAGGTTTTGGAATTGCTGTTGCAGCTCACGTGTTAGAGGAAAGTAAAAAAAAAATATAAGCAATTTTTACCTAGTAAAGACAAGTCTACAAATAATACTGAAATATAAAGCCTGACTGCTTATATTTTTATTAATGTGTTTCTACTATGGCAGATAAGAATTTTTAGAAAAAAATACAGAAAATGAAGGCGTTTTCTCTCGAGCAAGATCAAAGTCTATTTTGTTAGAAAAACAAGATCAAAAACCAGATACTGAGAACAAAGGATCTGTTCATAAAAATTCTGGAGACAAAACAAATTTTGAGGCTTGAAAATCCAGTTTTAAATTTAGGAAGATTATCACACACACAGAGAGCCCAAAGAAACAGTTAGGAATCATTTTAGAAAACTGTACTTTACATTATACATAATTAACATGAATAAAAAAAATTGGGATCCTTTAAAATGACACTGGTTTACAATGATGTTATATTCAGATCAACTATTTTTAGTATTTCACCTCTACTGCAGTATATAATAGGATTTGCTGAAACAACCAAAAAAGTTCTTAAAAAAATAAAAAAATCAGGAGGTTCGGCATCAATCGAGAGAGCAGTCAGCTGGAAAGCTTTCAGCCTTTGCATCCTGCCCACTCACATTGCCTCAGCACTGCCCCAACTTAATCAATACAATTCTAGCTGCTGTCTCTACTATATGCACTGCTGCTCGAGTGAGTCACAGTCATTCACTTCAGGTCTATTCATCAATTCCATTCTCTCACCCAACATTTTAATGTAATGCGTTTTTTGGGTTTGTTCTGAAATAAAACAGTAAGGAAATTTATTAAAATGAGTCAAGAAATTCTCGAGAAAAAAACAGAACAAGGGAAACACTAGCCATTTGGCAAGTATGAAGTAACAACACTCTTCCCCCATGTCTGAAGTATTTGCAGCAAAAAAAAACCCAAATTGAAATTTCAAACTGTCACTGCCAGGCATAAGAAAAAAAAAGGTTTCAAAACTGAATAGTGTCAGAAACAGACTTAAAATTCAGACAGCAAGAATCCTTTCTTAAAAATTTCAAAGTAGCAAGCCACTATATTTATATAATTAAGGCAGACATACAAACAAACAAAAAAACCAACGAAATGAATGCCTAGCATATAGGAAAAAATTCAATACACATGATAAAAGTCAATTGCTTTCCAATGTTTAGGAAAGGCAAAAGTCATCTTAAAAGCATTGTGACAAACAATCCCCAAAACCGTTAAGATACAATTTTGTACCAATCTCCTTGTGCAGAGATGCATAATTATTATAAACGTTATTAGCAAACAGAAAGGCTTCCTCATTCTATAGACTACAACATCACAACTGAGACCTTTATACAACTGCTATACCAAACTTCTATCATTTTTATTTATCTTCAAGACTTATATATATTTCTCTAGACTACACATTTGGAAAACATTCTTCTTCCTCTGCAGGCATCTCTGTACTTCTATAAATTCCCCCCCCCTCTATTATTAACGTCATGCTTATGCTATTCCAAACACATTCATGTGTATTTCTACATTGAGGCCACTAAATGATATACAACCCAGAAAACTTTATATGCTACCTATATGGACAAAGTCACTTCACAACTCCGTATTCTACCTCTACATTAGGCAGGAATTTTATTTATTTCTGCCTCAAAACGATAAAACTGTTTATGACTCTCACAACTATGATACTTTCTCTGAAAGGAAGCATTAAGAGATTTTGATTTTCATGTTAATTCTAAGTTGTTGGGATTTGTGTTTAGGGTTTTTTTTTAACTTAAAAGGACATGCACCAGTTTGCCTTTGAAGAGTTTTAAACCTTAATTATTTTATATAAAAGCAGCATGCCATTTTTCCAGCTGTTCAATTTCATGCTATCAACACACTGAACTGTGCACAAATACCAACAATTTCTGTTTACCTAACAGGATAGGAAACCATAATATTTGAGAAGTGGTTTTGCCTGGCTAATTTCAATTGTTAGGAAAATATAAACCATAAAATATTCACTGGCTGTACCATGTTTTATCCCTTATCTCTTAAGCACCCAGGAAAAAGCTTCTTTTGGCAAGGTAAGGCTGTGGTACAGATACTGTAATATATCTTCATATATTACATATATCTGTAGAGTAAATAATTTTATGTTCCTAATGCTTCCCATAGAGTAAATAAAATTTATACAAAGGAAATAAAACTAGAAAAAGATCTCTCAACCCAAGTCCTAGGAAGAAACTATCATGTATAGAAAGGGTTAAAAATGCAGCTGCTCTGCAGTATATTTATGGGCACACAGCCCACTTCATTCCATCTTTCCTCTTTAGTCCTACTAAGACGCAGTTGAGATGACTTTCTAACCTTTAGCATCTCTTCATGTATCCCATAATGCCCATAGGAGCTGAAGTAAACACCATCCTCATCCTCCTGAAGGTCTGCAATGGCGCTGGATGACGAGCTGCTCCTGACATCTGCATTCATCACAAAATCCTGTGCAAATTGCCTGTAATCAATTTGAAATATACCCTTGAGGCATGTTTATGGGACCATGAAAAGGAGGCGGGGGGGAAGGGGGAAGAAGGGGCTTGAAAGAGGTGAGGAATCCAGACTGCACAAGGGCTTTTACAACAATGGAACCGGTTTTAAGTGTGCACAACCTCCCTCTGCCGGCTCCTCCAGGCTGCTGCATCGCCATTCTCCATCCATCACCTTCCTGCAACGACTAATTTCTGCTTTCAACCAGCAACTATCAGCAGTGAAACATTCAGACTTCATGTCTATTTTTAAGGAGGAATTATCTATTTTGCATTCGCTAGAACTAAATCTGGTACTGTGGTGGTCCAACTCTACAGGGGGACACCATGTGCATTTTAAGCCGTGTAACACGGACTCAACGCAATAAGCAACACTTAAGAACTGTAAATCATACATCACTGCATGACTAGTGGAAGGTTGAAGACAGTACTTTAAAACTGAAGCATTTGGGTGGAAACAAGTAAGAGCTTAAATTAAATTTTTTTTAATTTCATTTTTATTCACATGCTGCTACTTATTTTGCCTCCTCCATGGCCTTGCATTCCTAATATGCATGTTCTCTTCTCATTTCTCAAAGCAGTTTTGATGACAAAATACACAAATCAAGGGTTTTATCATTAAGACACAATTAAAAGTTGACAAGCAAACAGCTCATACTATACCCACAATGAGGTAAAAAAGCAAACATGCTTCAGCCAGACAACATTCCTTCATCAAAAGTCCAACAGCAACAAAACCACTCCAAAGCAGCCCAAGCTCACCTTCAACAGTGGTCATACTTTCTTAAATAGGAACTTAATGTACACAAGCTGTAGGCAACATCTCATTACCAGTACCATCCTTATAGAACAACAAAACCAAAAATACTATTTCAGTCCTGACAGGTCTCTGCTTAACTAGTATGGATGGGGAAGAGAAGGTGGTAAGGGAATTCATGTTACGAGTTTGCCAACATCAGAAACTTCCTACACTTGTTGACATACAGGTAAGGTCTGGATCTTCTTTTTAATATTGCTCTTTACCATGGCAGTTCGCATTTTCCTTACTTTTAGATAAATGTCAAAATGATAAAAATTGAAACTTACAAAAGAGAGATTCTGTGACGTGCCATTAAGTATAATTAGCATTTGTAAGATTGAAACTCCATTTTAAATTCTAAATTATTTAAAATGGATTCAGCCAATAGTTCCAGCCCATGCATGCAACACAAGTACCAACCACACTCCAGAGACAGGGCTGCCCTCTTGTCTTTTTAATCAAGAAAAAAAAGAAGGTAAGTAACAACAAAAGTCATCATCTCTGAACAGACAACAGATTAAAAAAAAAATCAAGATATACAAGCCATGCTCTTAAATTTCTAAGTTATATCAAATGCTAGAGGTGACCAGATTTATAGAACTGTTACTGTTTGTGGGGGGAAACAAAAGGTCGCTAGGCCTCCAGCCACCTGTATTGGCTTTGTATCCCTTTCAATTCTCGTAATTTTACAAGCCTACTCAGCTTAGCAAACTTGGAAAAACTTTTCTGCAGAAATTTTTTCATACTCAACCAGTGAGCGTCCTCCTCCTATTATTCCCGAGCTCAGAAGGCAACAATATCTAGGGAGCTGCATGTCTGATCCTAAAGAGGCAGTCATTAAAAAAACTAAAATATTTTTTCCACATCTTTGAGAACAAGTACTACATAATGCAATCATGTTGCAACTGAAAGAAGCTACTACTAACTTTAGTCTCCCAAGAAGTCTCTGTAGATAGGCATGGCATGAGAGAGCTCCCAGATCTGGCTTTTTTTACTCCAGAAGTTGAAGTCAGCCAACCAGCCTGCCAAATACTGCTATAAACCTATTTCCCTGAGAGAAAACAATAGAAAAACAGGCTACTGTAGATTAAGGTCCTGTACACTATTCCTGCTCCACATCAGACTTCAAAGCTATCTTTGTTTTGCAGAAGTTTACCCAAAAGGGAAACATCTGTAGATGGTCTCTTTCAGTGGAGTAACCTCTAAGCATGAATCAGTATCGCCATGGATTACAGACTACTACAATGCAACCAGTTCATCTGTCTATAATTTAAAACTGTGCTACTTCATCAGATCTACAAGTGGCTATTTCTGGTGCCAGCTGATCCCTGCTGAATTGAAGAGCCTTGACAAAGAAAAGCATTGACAAGGAAAAATTAAAGGCTCCCTTTTACAACAGCAGATAATCTGATACACTAACCTCAAAAAGAAATCTGATAGAAGTTTAGAGAGCTGAAAAGAAATTGCAACTAATGACCTGAAAAGTTTTTCTTTCTTTTAAATTAAAAAGAAGGGAACAACAGTAAGACAGGATGACCCAGAGAAAAAAAAAAAAACACCAAGTTTTCCAAGTACAGTGACAGATTTCTTTCATTCTTATTGTTTATGATGAATTAATGAATGATGTACAGAGAGATATCAGGAAAGTACTGTATGCTGTAATGCAAAATTTGCAGAAGTTAAACCCAGCTGAAGACAAAACTGTTCATTTTTGACATGTATAATTGTTCACCGCTGATAGGATTTGAATACATGAATTTATTTTGGTATACTTAGTTACTAGTAACATCAAGTGCGTGCTCTCAAAACATACAATGAGCCCTCAAATGTATTTTACAAATTAAGTTTTTTGCCGCTTTTCCACAAAAGAACTTGAATTATTTTTCTAAGTCTCTTAAATACAATTTCAGTTCCTCAGTGACCAATCAGCGTGATCTTGAAATGACATGTTTTGTACCGAATTTTATCCCACGTGATCCAAAAAGAAGTTTATATTCCCATTTTATCCATAAGCATCATCAACCCATATTCTGAAGACCTCAAGATTTATAAGCAACATGTGCAGCTATGGGGATATCCCGACTGCAATACACTGAATATTCTTACTAACAGAACCCACACCCGAGACTGAAAATAAAAGTAGCCGAAAAGTTGGTTTATTAATTTCACGGAGGGTTTCTCCAAACTATAACTGGATTGTATGACTAACAATCATTGTTTGGAGCTGTGTCTAAAAACATTGAGAGTGTCATATTTAATTTGTCAATACCTCCCTCTTCTCCATCATGTACGTCTTCAACGTTTAAATTCGTATCTAAAGGACTAATGGAAAAGTGTCTGAAAAACAAAGAGAGCGGTCTGAAGCAAAATACATGTTTATGGGCCATGTGCTTATTTAGCTTTCCTTACTTTGCTCTTTCAACTCATGCAGGTTTTGTGCAGTTTTTACTAATCATCTACAAAAGTCAAACCTACAGTCCCAACACAAGCTGCGAGTTTTATCATAGTTACATTCTACCATTTCTTTGAATTTCTATTGGTCTTTAAACACAAACATCTCATCTCACCTAAAACACATCAAATGAAAAACCCCGACACTTCAGTTCAAACACTTACTTCATTTTTTGAAGATCATCTTGTGCTCTAGCCAAGGCTGCTTCTGCGAGTCTTGCTCTGTGTTCTGCATGTTTTAATTGTTCAAGGAGCATCATGGTATCATTCAAACCATTAGAAGGCAAAACGTTTGGAGGTTCACAAAGATCTTCTATATCTGATAAAATGGAGACAAAAAAAACCGACCCACCGGTCACATGTTGCTTCATAGCAGCTCATAAACGTATGATGTTTTCAGCATTACTATTTCTGCCTTTGGATGATTTGTAGTAGTAGTCTGTTTTATGAGAAGCATCACTGAATTTGACAGGACTAATTGCAGAATACAATACTACTTGCTAAAAGCAAGTATGCTAGCAGCAAGCTCTAAGTTAACAAAGCAAATACATCCAGAATTCAGGGTTCTTTAAATAACAATGTTTCATTATTGATAAGAAAAATTAGGTTTAGACTGTAATTAAGTTAATTATAGTCCTATCCTCTACTTTTCCAGTTACGTTATTCTGAGGCCAAAAGGACTGGTAATAGTAGTAGATAAGAAAGTATATAAATTTAAAATTTAATAGTTAGACAGTAACTCTTAATTTTCAAACCAATTCCTTGGGCTTCTATAAAGCTGATGAACACACAAAACTTAAAAGAGCATAAGCAGAATAAATCTAGATGAAACACTGCTTTTTGACTATCAAAACTCAGGCTCAGTGCTAGGTCCCTTTCACCTATTGTTAAATTCAGCTGGTGATTTCAACAGAAGTCAGTGGATAAAACAAAGGTGCTAGTGTATTTTTGATATATTAAGAAGTTATTGTCAACTTATTGGGCAAAATACTTGATTCAAAATACATATATCTATTCCTTTTAATCATGGAAGACTAACTATTTCGCTCACGAGACCTAAACAAAACACAGATACTTCAAATAAGATTTCAGAGATTCAGATCACCTCCATAACCCTTTAGCAACTGCAACGGCAACTCAAAGCATCTCAGAAGTCTATAGCTTGGGCACAGAGCACACGTTAGGCAGGTACTGATACAGTGAAAAGTGAAATCCCTCAAGTAATCAACCAATGTCCTCTACCACACATTATCTCCACTGTCATGCAGCAGGGCTTGCTTAGAAAAGGGCAAAACTGCATTCCAGACTGTATGGAGAGGAAAAAAAATCCACAAGCCCTAAATACCTTATGGTTTAGGCAAAAGAAAGATGCACAATCAAATGCAAAATAGGAAGAAGTGAGAGGATCATGGGGCAGCAAAAATAAGTTCAAAAGTCAAACTGAATTCTCTCAAGACCATCTGACCAACTGTCATGAGAGAGAAACTAAGGCTGCTTACACTGATCACTAGAACTGCTAAAGGAGTGGAACTCATCTACGCAACTGTAGGATCTTACACTGGGTTGGGTCCAAAAGAGAACCTGTATAAAACATGAAGATATCTTCAACAAGGCAAATTACTTGCTCCTTACTTATAGCATACATTTTTGAATGAGTGCATCTGATTTTGAATACCTACATTCAGAAGCTTTAAAAGCTTCATAAATCTTCAAGTGAAGCTCATAAGTGCCTCTTTGACTTACTTAATTACTACATACAGCATCTCCACTACAAACATCGTATCTACAGTAAGTGAATGCACATAATAAAACAGAGCTATGGAAATCTCAGCCATTAAAACCCAACATATAATGTGGTAAAAACTTCAGAGCATGACTTCATGTCTTGAATTCAGCTATTACATGGACTTTCTCCTGTACCTAATTCAACTGAATAATAGTGATGCTGCCTCATAGGACAGGAACTCTGCCAATACCACATTTACCCCACATCGTAGTATGGTCATACTGAAACATGTTTATTTACCAAACTGAAGCAGGAGATCATTTTCTAGCTCTGGTTTCAAATATTCCTCTCCTTCCCAAGGCAGTGGGCTGCTGAGTGAACTCAAATATGCTGCTGGTGGTTTCTACACAAAAGGAGAAGAGCATGTTAACTATATTTCTTTGAAAACACCAGCCCTTCAATTTCATTCAAGAAAACAAAGCACAGATCTGTTCTGCCACCTGTTAACATACACAGGGTATTATTCAAGTAGCTCTGAAGCAAAGGTTGAGAAAGATACTACTTTAAAGCACAACTAGCGAGAACAGTGAAGAAATGAACTTCTGGCTTCCATCCTGGCTCTGTCAACATGTACTCACCTCAGCACACTGACACTACAAGCACGGTGACCAGAGAAAAGCATAAAACTACACCTATGAGCTACCCTGATCCCAAAGCCCAGGAAGCTACAGGATCAAGGAATTCAGTACAAGCAGTAAAACACAGCAGACTGACAGACATTGAAGGATACTTGTAGGATTACACTGCTATCGGGAACCAAGTCTGCTCAGCTGTTTGATTCTGTCAGATCCATAGCTTACAACTGGGCTAATCAATAAAGCCAAGATACTAATCATGCCAAGTGGTTTTACACGAACAGCGCTGTAGGGACATATTTCAGAAATGCTATATTCTCTCCTGTCTGCATTCAGCCAGTTAATGCTTTGTCAGGAAAGGAAAGATCAGATTCTGGACTTCAGTTTTTCCATTTCTGTCTTTACTCTGCATAGATAGTTAAGACTTAAGTAACTATTTGAGGATTTAAGATTTAAAGATTTAAGTAAAAAATGCTTAATTACCTACGATGGTACTAAGTCTAAACTTAAACTTTTAGGGAATAACCCAAGAACATACTTCAAAGTCACAGAATACACAAAATATACTCAGGCCTAACTTAAAACTGTAGGTTCTCAACAGCTTTCCTGATTCTGTTATCATTTTAGCAGACATTAATTTTAGGTTCTGTGACCTAAGGGATCAGGCATTGTCCTTACTAACAGCACAGTCAGGGTCTGCCAGCTCACATCCCCAGGAAAGGCTCTTTTACACCAACACGCATACAAGGACTGAGAAACTTCAGTTATCAAGAAGTGAACCCATTACTGGAGCGAGATGGCAGAGTCAAAGGCCAAGATGAACTAGCAAAACATGATACTACACAGCATGGGCTTTTCGCAAGCCTGAACATCCTCTTCTGGAAACAATGAAAGCACATTAATTAAATAAAAATAAAAAATAAAAAAATAAAAACAACTTCACATCTAAATAAACCAATCAATAGCTATTTTAACTCCCGTGATTCCTCATTTCTAGAAATATAACATGAAATTTCATGCAGTTATTAAAAAAAAAGCAAATTGAAAGCACAGCATCTCGATTTCCCACGCTCCAGACCATATTATGGAAGTAGTACATGACACACCTACCTTTAATCTAACAAAGTTTATTAGTTTAACATATCCATAAAAATCAAGTCCTGAAGAGAGAAAGAAAAAAAAAAAAAAAAAGACGGTTTGCATTACAGAAACTCCACATATGTTTTATAATTATATGAATACTAATTACTTGTTTGATCAGCCAGCTTCCCCTTGGGGTGTACATCATTATCTAGGGCAGCCTTCCTATCTACATTTTTCTTCTCTTCAGGACGAAACCAGGAAATTCTCACCCTCAGGACAAATACATTTGCTGCAAGAATGGAACACATGCAAAAGGGGCTTATGAACAGGGATTTCATTCCTTTGGCAAGCAACTACATCAGGACAGCCACGTTTATCTCCTACTACCTACCTTGCTGATATTTTAGGCTGCTGTGCTCCTCCGTTCATAATTTTAGCTTTCTTCTTAATAAGATATAAATTGATGCCACTCATCAAGAATAGACACCAATATTGATTTAAAACTGCCGTTTCACTCAGAAATAATAGTAGTTTAAATGCACTTATGTATTCTCAAGAACAGTGAGGATACTGCATAAACTCAAAATACTTACCTTTGGATTTTATACAGAAAACAGACCAGATCTTACAGTTTTACATGCAGATTTCCAAATGCTTCGTGTGGTTCCCATCCCCTTATCTCTCTCCCTCCTTTTTAGTGCATGCTCTTAAAATTAGTGTTTCTCTAATGCTGCTCCCCTTCTCCTGCGTTCCAGTTTTCCTCTATGTACAGTAAGATACGGATTTCAGGCCCAGTAGTTCAGCACTTGCCTAACTCTTCCAAAGCCCTCCCCCCAATTCACATACATCCTCCTATACGTACCTTTCTTCAGTCACCACCTTGGCCTAAAAACATGACAGCTTCAAGTGAAATCCAACCTTAAACTTCACTTGGAAAGAATGAAGGAAACATTGGAGGGAGTGCCTTCCTATGATCACCCAAGGGAACATAAGCCAAGACAGCAAACAGCGCTTACAAGACACCAGCAGCACAGCCCAATTACTTAACCTCTTGGGGAAAACAACCACTTTGGTGTCTGCTAAGCTACTGACACAGTATCAGCAGCCGGGCAAGAGCTCCCAGGAGATCAGGTAAATAGCTCTTAACTCCAGCATGCAGTGGGCCGGCTCAGGTTGATCAAGCAGGCAGCAGGGACTCAACACAAGCCAGCAGAGATCAATCTTACTTTTATTACTAGTCAAGAGCTTTACCAGTAGATAAAGCATATGGGAAACTGCTAGCAAGAAGAGTAACATATGAGCATTTTTCTACAATAGCTTATCTTGTTCAATCTTGGAATCTTCAGCTACAACCAGGAAATAAGTTAGAAACAAGCTCATCTTCACTATTTATTTTAAACGAGATGCTGATATGCAGAAGGAAACAAGTCGTGAAAAAAACCCAAACCTACCATGTTTCTTGATCACATCACAAACGTTAAACTGATGCTCTGTTTTGCAGTGGGAGAATACATCTTCAGCAGAACTGAACAACCTGTAAGTAATGCATTATTAAATATGCAGTATTAATATGCTTACAAGCTATAACACTTATGAATTTTCAGACTGAAATCTAAGAACCACACGTATACGAGGCGAGTTGGCCAGCTAGAGCTACTGCATCAAAATAAAAATCCTCATCTATTTACTGCCGAGCGGACAAGATGGCAGAATCCAAGAGAGTGAGGAAGGGAACTACCCGCCTTCCACGTTACTTCTCCCTCCTTCAGCCTGGATTAAAAAGACCTTCGGCTCTGGAGAGGCCGCACACCACATCCACGAGCTACGCAGCACTGTGGCAAACGCGCGCTGGTTGCTTCCCCGGGGTGCCTGCCTGCCTCCCCCGGGCTGAGCGGGGGCGCTCGCACCCCAGCCCCCCCCGTTCTCCCAGGGGCTCCGCCGGGCCCTCGCCCGGGGCGGGGGGGGGGGGCGGCC
>NW_009259429.1:2520751-2525301 GCF_000687185.1 Egretta garzetta | reverse complement strand
AGCCCCTGCTGTCAACGCCCGGTAGCTTCACAGGAGGGAAAACCAGGCAGATGGATAAAGGGTCACCGCCAGCCAGCCTAAAATATAAGGGATTATTTCTGCTTGGAGGTGGAATCGTACTTGCACTCTCGACAGACGGCTGGCAGACGGGTTTCCATTTCTTACAAGTAGCGTGGCTGCAATGGGAGAGTTGAAGGAAAGAGCACATGCGTATCAGCTTTTAAAGTTTTAGCAAAAGACTTTTAGAACTGAGGGCCTCATTCAAATACAGAAGTTAAAAGTGGCTTAAAAAAAAATAGAGAAAACCGAAGCTTGAGGCTCATCATCTGAAGAAAATAGTATTTGACGTTCTGGGTAGATTACCGAATCTCCCTCATTTTCTCACATCATTTTGTGCCCGACAGAAACATGTATCTCAGCACCAAACAGCGCCTTTCCACTGGTTTGCACAGTGCTCCTAAGTAGCATGCGGTGGAGAAAGTGTCAAAGCTAGAACTTTTCCAATTTGTACCCTCAAAGCGTATAAATTCCCACCTGTGCTACTACAGATATTTCCAAAATTAATTTATGTTTCACTTTGAAGCTGTCTACCTTATACAACTGGTAATTGCAAGAACAGAGGTATGCTGGGCATCCCATTAGCACTGGTCTGAATCAGATGGCTAATAGGTACAATAGTTGTGCGGCATCTTATAACTGAACAAGGGTACAGTCTATTTCCTAATACGACATTCTTAAGAAATGTCCCATATCTCATCACTGCTGTTACACAACTGCACCAAATTAACAAAACAATCCAGCCTTGCAAAGAGTTATAGTCATTTTTTAAGCAACATCTTGTACTTCTTGATCAAATCAGATATCTGTGAGGAGGTTAAAAATGATGCTATTTTCTTCACCCATTCGGTTGGCAAAGTTAGGGTGCCTCTGCCTTGGCACTTCAGTTCAGGTGATCCAATGTGTCCTTTACGAGCTGATTTGCCCGACTCCTCCACTTCCCATGCTTTGGTCCACATCACAGCGTGGTCTCACAACATTTTTCAAGACAGATCAATTTTTAAAAACCAAGATATATTCCTTTTTTCACATGACACTACCAGACTTCTCCAGGTCACAGGACCAAACTACAGCTAAGCCCAAATCCTAAAGCATCCAGGTACTGGGTGTCCAGCACCAACCATTTTGCTACACTTGCCATACCACACTACTTGCCAGGGCAGACATGGCAATAGCCTCCTCCCTTTTCATCTCCAATCTTGTTTTTCGTACAAAGCTATTATACACTATATGTATTTGACAAAGGCTTAATCTGCAACAGCACTCAGTCTTGATATGCAGCACTCAGCATAAGTGGAGGTACCAACTGCTGGTTAATTGTTGCTTGACAGAGCTAACACCAGCATTAATCATTATTGCTGCAGTTTGGGGTCATTTCTAGAGGGATGGAACCAAGGGTCAGATTCTAGTCTCATTCTTAGAGTGCAAATTCAGTGGTCTTTGCTGAATATAAAAGTAACAGAGATTTGAACTGAAGAAAAAAAAGGAGGGGGCAATGCAGAATTCAAGAAGAAAACCTGAAAGCCTGCATTTACTTTGGATTACAATCTCTGCTTTCTAATCTATACTTGTAAACCTGTCCCATGTAGCTTAATTTTCCCTTCCACTTACCCTCTTATCTCTCAAAGCTAACAAAGGCGGCTTTTAAGTATGGTACTAATTAAACAGATTAGGCTTACCTAGTTATAGGCAAATCCAAAGGGACATGTAAGATCTAAATACGGGAACTGGTTTTAGAGAAGACCAGAATGACAAGTTTGAAAAAGGATCCAAGAGCTACTAAATCAGACTCCTTTGCAAGTTCCGGTTTGTGTTTTGTTTTTAAATTCCATATCCACTCAGAATTATGTCTATAGGCATGACAAGGTACAACACCGATTCTGCAAATGCTACTTAGTGGCATAAACCAACGCTTCTGATGGGTTTTTTTTTCCTTACATAGAGACTCACTACTCATTGAATTAGAATTAATGCAAAATACTGGCAAAATACCACATGTACAGAAGAAATCTAGGCAAGTCAGATGCTTCTACCTTATTGTTCCAAAGCAGGGTCTGATCTAATGAAAGAAAGAGAAGCGACACAGAATGATAAAACATACTTTTCCTCTGCTCTTGCTCAAGCATCTAATGGCTGAAACAGATTTAACAGCCGCTGCTCTGTAAGTATAGTGCCCGGGCTGATAGCAGCAAAAGCAGAAACAGCAGCTGCTTTGTGTTTTCCTGAAATTCTCCCCCACCGAAGGGGCAAGGGGTCACTGATTGCATAGTCTTTGCTCCATTGCACACCCTCAGCTATTGTTGAGTCCACTTGGAGAGCAACAGACTCAATGTGCCACACAGCCTCGTAACCAAATCTTTTTTATTACTGCTTGAATTAAGATTCTCAATAAATGTAAAGCACCTGTTCATTTGGGTCAGCATATATAACATGTTGGGTGAAGACGGTATGAAATCCCACACCAGAAGTGTATAACTTACACCGGTACCTCTTGAAATATGATCATCTTTGTTACAATCTCCTAATCCTTGTAAAGGGATTTGCATGGTACAGGAAGATTTACAATGTAATGGATTACTATTTCATAATCCGGGCCAAGGGGAAGAAACTTCAAATATTTACAGTTTTTTACTGCATTTTAAACTTTTTTCCAGATCTGGAAGCACCACACCGGGGAGGCTGTTAGAGAGTGTTCACACACAAATAATCGCCATAACGTTTGCGGGCTTTGTTTCATCTGGATTTCCAAGCATCTGTAACTTTATTCTCTACCTGTATCACTCCTTTATGACCACAGTGCTTGCCGTTATTGAAAAGCAAAGAAAGTGCATTAATAGAAATTGCATAGGGAACAAATGAAGCACTTTTGAGCAAATTATTATTAAATGGCTATGAATTTACCCGGTGTAAAATATATCAGAAAAAAAGAGAAAGAAAATGTTTAAAAATTAATATTATGAAACCAAACTATTTCTTAGGCAGTGTGTAGTCAGAGTTACATTTTTTCAATTTTAACCGCTCAAGATCTCCCACAGAACAGACTGCACAGACCATGAAACTCCAGACGGAGACAATTTCTCAAAAGCATTTTCTATCTAGAAAGTCCAAACCATCTGAAATTTTACTCCTTGGATACTAAAGCCAGCCTGCTACATGCCAGTGCCAAGAATTATGCTCCCAAAAGCACAGAATATGATTGCAAATATTCTGTGGTGCTCAGTTCTCCCATCCTAGTTTGTTGCATTTTTTTATTAAATTAATGATGCAAACTCTTTGTAGCAGACAATCTAAAAGCAGATAGTGGTTTTTTCATTACATCTTTAAGATGTGTAGCAATGAGGAGATTCTCACAAAGCTGTCACTTCCCCACACCCCACAGCTATGAAAAGCGTAGCTGCAGTAGCGGTAGGTGCAAGAGACCTCACATTTTGCAGAGGGGCAAGTAAAACATCATTAATGCCAGTGACCTCCTTACACCTTTTATTACCCTCTCAGCTGAAAGGTGAATTTAGACTCCGTTAAAATAATTAAGAGCTTGGAAAGATTTAAATGAAACTTAAATCAGAAAATCCAAGTGCCAGTTAGTGTACAGAGGGAACAAGCTGTAGTCAAAAAATATTTTTTATTCCTATCGTCAGGAAAAATAAGTGATATTAAAAGCAGAATTGCTAATCTGAATTTCTGTGCTCCATCAGTTTAAAAGTTTCATAAAATGATGTCCATATTTTTAAGAGCTTGGAAAGATTTAAATGAAACTTAAATCAGAAAATCCAAGTGCCAGTTAGTGTACAGAGGGAACAAGCTGTAGTCAAAAAATATTTTTTATTCCTATCGTCAGGAAAAATAAGTGATATTAAAAGCAGAATTGCTAATCTGAATTTCTGTGCTCCATCAGTTTAAAAGTTTTATAAAATGATGTCCATATTCCCCTTAATATAATTCAGAGCTAAGATAACTGAGGTATTTTTCATCTGAGCAAAGCCCAGGGGACCATGTGTAGGGCTCACCCTGAAGGTAGGGTTATGTTTAAGCTTGAGAGAGAAAGCAAGCCTAGTTCTGCAGCTGAAGTGAGACTGGAAGGGGCTGCCAGAGGAAAGTGTAGGCTGCAAAACAGAATTTTTTTCATCTGGGCAGGGGCAGATTTTAGTTTGTTGGTATTTTTCTTTTTATTTGGGGGGTTTTGTTTGGTTTGGGGATCTAGGGTTTTTTTGGTCTTGTTTTTAATAAAAGCTCACTGTGGAACTAGGGGTAGGGTTACAGTACAAAGTAGGGGACTCAGTATGTTACACAGATATTTTTCAGTCCCCTCCATTCTATCTTGTTTTCTTTGCTTTAACATTAAAGCAGCATTTCTCAACCTGTCAGAAAGGCAAAGTAAATACACGTCGCATTCTCCCCCACTTTCTTGCATCAGGTCAGCGAACTGATCAGTTGGGCTGTTTTCTTTCCTCTGATGTTTAGCCCGTATCAGCTGGGCTGGTTAACCCAGTGCA
>NW_009259429.1:2512270-2520696 GCF_000687185.1 Egretta garzetta | reverse complement strand
GAAATGTAGCGCTGTCGGTACAAAATACTGCGAGTGACCATTTTCCATGAGGGATTGAGCAGAACCAGTCTCTGCAATTAGTGCAAAGCTACAGCACAGAAAAAGGAGTGACACTACCTTGAGAGAAAATATATTTATGCACCTACAGAAATGCCTCCATAAAATGCGCGTTGTGCAGGAGCTTGAGGAACATGGGACAATTTCAGGTGCTACAGCCCACTGGGATCCAACTGCAATAACTCCGATCAGATAACATTAAAAAAGATAATAAACCACTTAGAGGCTTAGAAAATCACTGATCTTCAGAGTTACTTCCACAGTTGATGTCCAAAAGGTAAAAGCAGATAAAAGTACTCATAAGCATCTCAAGGATAAATCAGTGTTCACAGAGAAAGCATCTGTAAGTACTTCAGACTTTTCTATCTCTTAATATCTGTGTTTCTACAGGGAAAAAATACCTGGACTTAGAGTAAATGATTGTAAAGATAAACTACAAAAGAAATCCTCCCCCCATTTGAAGTAAAATGAAGTGTTTACCTTAGACCGCGTAGTTACCATGAAAATATATGATCTCGATTCATTCACAGTAAGAAAACAAGTGAGGACAGACATTCGGTGGCATCCAGACCAGCTGACAGGTCAAACCAGTGGAACTAGGAGGGCTGTGCATTCAAACCAAACCCTCAAAAGCAACTGTTTGAGGCATAATGCTGTTTGAATATCTACAGGATATTTAGTGCCACAGCAGCGGATGTAAAGCATTTAGCAAACTGGATGTAAATACCTAGATGAGTTACTTTGAAACTAAAGCCCTTCTTGTGAGGGGCTGAGCATCTGAGAATGTCAGGTCCACCAGAACCAGCTCTGGTTTGTGTTCATGAGTAGCAGCGAACCGGCAACAGTGGAAACTCCAAGTGTACCAGAAAAAAAAGGATCAAATTGTTTGAGCCCAAAACAGCAATATGATATCTGAAGAAAAATTTAGAAATCATAAATGAAAAGACCATTAGTGCATGTTTTCATAGCTATTTAAGGAATCTAGTGCTTAGTGCAGAGATTTCCAAGGCCTTCATCAGAATGTCTTTAAGAGCAGAACTGAAATGCAAGAAGAGGAAGAATGGAATTTGGTAGATTCCAAGATAATAGGGACCAACAGGAGACAGTCATACATCTCATGTGTATTACGTATGCAGTGTAAATGGTTTACCTTGGTGTGCATTAGATCGCAGCCCAGATCCATCTCTCCGTTTTGATGGATGTAACAAAAATACAAGTATTTCTTTGTCCAGCTCCACTTTCTCCAAGTTGTGACTGCCCCCATAGAATGAGGAACAGGGTTGATTGTGAGCAGACAAAAGCAACTTAGGGGAGAAGTCAGAGAAAGAGATAAAAATCAAAAAGTAGAATCATGCGTAAGATCACATCCTTTGACACCTCTGTTCTTGCAAAATAATTTTTACTTGTCCAGCAAAGATGGAAGGGAGTGTCCATCACAAAGCATTTTTCACAAATAAATTTTGTAGCTAATTGGGATAAATTCAGTCAGTTGCTTGCGGCAAAGGATGTACTATTTTACTTTCTATATCTAGAAAACTGGAGAGACTTATACAATGATTTTGACAACATAGAGATTGGGACTATTTCAGGAGTTTGAGGTTTCAAAAGACTTATTGCAACAGTTCAGTTAAATCTTTGTAGAGGGTCTATAAACACAGGATTTCTTCCTGTTAGCAGTATTGAAAAGATAGTTACTATCTTGCTGTAAACTTCTAACGAAAACACTTTGCAGGAGAAGGTACCAGACAGCTTGGGAAAATTGTTTTCTCAGACACAATCTCGCTACCCCAGAGGCTTCTCCCAGAAGTGTAAAGAATGTAGGAAGGAGGAAAAAGTATGACTTACCCTGCACAAAAAAATGTAAGTGAACAACAGCAAAATGTAAATGTGCAATCAAGCAATTTTTAAAGCAGGTAAACTAAACTATCTATTATGAATCAAACAAGAAGTCATTCAGTAGCATTAGGCTACTGTTTCGATTTTTATGCCATCTTATTACAAGTTCTCTTGTTTTAGCTTTTCTGTTGACGGATTTTTGCCTCATTTTCAGTTCATTTCACTGAACAAAACTAACGTAAAAATGGAAATATCCTTCAGTAAAACTGCAAATTCTCCTGATAAATATTAATTCCCGCTTCTTTAAAAGGTGCTTGTTTGAGGTATTATGAGTAGTAGCTATGTGTGTTAAATCTCTCATTCTTTGTACCAGCTTCTTTAAAAAAAAAAATAAATAAATCAGCCAATGAAAAGTGCCTAGACCGACGCTGTCTCCCCCGGTTAATCCAAGGCCAGTAGAGGGATAATTTGATTAAACTGAGACCCTAATTTATTTAGCTTTAGTTCTGGATCAACCTCTTCTTAATAGAGTGCTGTCGTCTCCAATTGTTTGATGAAAATTAAAGTGACATAAATACCATGGGACTTTTTCAATCTGATTAGTCAGCTAACTTGCATCAATACTACCCCAGCCATCAGGCGCTGGCGTCCTTCCTTTCACCAGCCTTACTAACAACTGACAAGTTCTCCTTGAAGACCGGGCACCCACGCTGCCACTCAGACCCCCACACTTAACCCATCATCCGTCCTCAATGGGTCTTGTTTGACAAGGTGCCCACACCTTTTTCCATTGCTGTTCATCAGACAAAGCTAAATATTGTTTTATTAGCAATCAATAGCCTGTTAATCCCAAACGATTTCACAAATCCACTGAGCTCTCAAGCTGATTATAAACGTTTGGGTTTTTTTTTTTTTTAAGCTGCTAAATTTCAGATGGATTTTCTTCTCTCCTCCCAACCCTCCTGCTCTGATATGGGACATTGTAGCTGGTAAGCAAAGCCACAAAAGCAAAAGAGCTCTGTTGTCTTTAATGTTGCCTTTAACTGGACGTTTGCAAATATCAAAGTTTTGCAGTTTAAACATGATCAAACCTATGCCACCAAACTCTCAGCACATTTCCTAGCTCCTCCATTTTCTATCCATCAGTTTGAAACTTAAGAACCTAAGAGCTTGAGCCTTCCCTTTTCTTTTACAGCAATACGATAAAATCTTGCTTAGTCTGTGGGCTGGGGGACTAAAGAGCGAGAGAAAGAGAGAAGTAAGCTTCTTTGATTTACAATATATAAAATGCTAACAAAGCTAGCCGTTACACTATTGAGCGTTGCACCATTCATGTCCGAGTCACAGACAAAACACTTGGGCACGCCTGGTACACTCTGATGATCCCTTTGTTTGCACGTTGGGTCACGGATATATCTTCGTGAGGCACAAGGGGAACGGCATTACAAACACGCTTCCTCTTGGTTTTATCCATCCTCACTTATGCCTACTGTCTGCCTGCCTTTGCCCTGGAGGTGTTGATCACGATAGGTGGTAATATAACGACATTACTTACATGACGTACTATGAATCACCAGGTAAAGGTAGACAGGCAGTGTTGCTAGGCATGCGTACGAAGCTCCCAGAAACAAGACGCTGACTTTCAAGGCCTGGTGAGATGGCTTTGCAAATCTGGGTTATTCTCTGCATGTCCCTGCTGAATGGTTGTTCACGTAGAACATCCTCCCTCGGCAATGTTTGCACATACTCCTCCTGAAACCAATCCTGGAACATGTGGTCTTTGGTCTTCAGTACAAGAAAGTGAACTCCAATAGAAGTTCTTGTTGAACGAAGTTAACTAAAAACCAAAATGGACTGAACACACATTTTATGCTTTCTGTGCGGGGACTTAACATACCCAAATTGTGTGTTAAGTAGAAGTGGAAAAGTTATTTCAGCTGATACAATCCTCCGGGATGTCTGCTGAAACAAAACATGGATTTCCTAAGTCGCTAGCATTGAGTACCAGTTCTGAAACAGGCTATAAACGTAAACTTTCAGAGACAACAGTTCAAAGCAGTTAACTTCCAAAACCAGAATCTTGGCAAAATTAATGTGAATGTATCCGCTTGGAGCATTATGTTAAAATAGCTCCAAATTTGACTGCTCAGTATCTTTTAAATGGCTCTTTCATTTAAGCTCAGGGGTTTTATAGGCTTATCTCAAACATTTCTTTCAACAAATTTTTCTGTTAAGAGAAATATCTATCCTATCAAAAATATTCATCAAAACACAGGAGCATACTGACAAGAAATACCTACTCATAATTTTCGAAAGAGGTTGACATTTTAAATCTCAGACATTTTAAGCGGAACATGCAAGTTTCTGCCGAGCCAAATAAAGAAGCACCTTTTTGTTACTCTTTCTTTGGCTACTGTGCATGACCCTATTGCATTTGCCAGTGGTAGAAATGGGCCTAAAACATTGATGAATTTTTTAGGTTTTGTATTCTTACCAATAAGCATTAACAAGAAACAATATTAAAACTAATACTCACTCACTATAGTAAATACTTACTGTAGCTTACAATTCCTCTCCAAAACTTCTAAGGCCAGTGACAGTAACTTCAGAAAATGATTGCTGATTCAAGATTTGAACAACTCTCTACCGCTCTTGAATTCTAGAAATAAAGCAACACGTGTTTTGTGTCAAATGTTTGACAAGGTTTTGGTGTATTCTTAATCTAGCTATTCTGCACAGCAACAATTGTGTAGTTCTTTAAAAAAAAAGATCATCATTAAATCTGCATATGCATTGTGCAATAGCATGCACTGTTTGAAGAGGAGTTTGCTGGTTTTTCATAAAATAATTTTTATGTACTAATGAGGAAAAAATGCCATTGATATCATAACCTTTTATCTAGTAATTCTGTAAGTATTTGAACATCTGAAAACACACAGGGAATGAAACCTGAAAGGTTTTCTTGGACAGCAAAGTAAGAAACCTGATATCTTATAAAGAGGTGCTAGAGACTGAAAAATCGAAAAGAGCTCTTGCTGCACTGTGAGGTCTGGCTGTGTCCCCCACACCAGACTGCAGCAGCGTATAAACCAGCTCAGCCTATCCAGATTGTATCCAGAGCAGCACAAAACTCTATAATCTTTAATTTACACCATGGACAGACAGCTTTTCAGTTCTTGCTCTTGCCTTCAAAGTTCTGTAGTGTTTTGCTTTTAATGCAATGTTTTCTACAGGAAAAAAAAAATCCCGAATATATTCAGGAAAGCAGAAGACACAAATTTGCAAGTACTGCTTTTGTCTAGCTGGGTGACAGCCTCGACTGTATGTCAAGACTGCAGTGGCTGCATCTGCTAAAGCATTTTGGTTTGTTTTGGAGCAGTGTTATGCTTTTGAAGCGATTTGTCACCAAGATCTGCAGACCACTTCTGATGGACATACTAGACTCATTTTAAAAGACTCTAAACCAGAGTCTCCGCTCCAGGTGCACACCAAATATGCCCTAAGAGCAGAACTGAGGGTCTGAACTAACGACTGCTTGCTCAGACAGCTCCAAACCACAAGTGTGGTGCAGGTAGTGAATCCAGGGGACCAGACTAAATCTGACCTGGCGGATAAACCTCTTGAACTTAGAATCATGGAATCATAGAACAGCTTGGGTTGGAAGGGACCTTTAGAGGCCGTCCAGTCCAACCCCTCTGCAAGGAGCAGGGACGTCTTCAACTCAGACCCCTGTCCAACCTGACCTTGAATGTTCCCAGGGATGGAGCATCTCCCACCACTCTGGGCAACTTCTTCCAGTGTTTCACCACCCTCACTGTAAAAAAATATCTTCCTTACATCTAGTCTGAATCTACCCTCACCCCTTGTCTTATCGCTACAGGCCCTATTAAAAAGTCTGTCCCCATCTGTCTTATAAGCCCCCTTTAAGTATTGAAAGGCCGAACTTAATGTGGTGTAGATGTAAGAGCTTCTGCATCTCGCTTCTGTTTATTGACCTGCTCCTAAGAAATCACTGACTAATGCAAGCATAACACTTTTTGCTGTCAGGCTGAGCATGCAATTATTCCTGAGTTCTTCCCCAGAGGAATAATCCCTGTGAATCATTACAAATTGTCACAATTTAGAGTAATTCCTCTAATGTTTCACTTGGTGCTAGGGGTCACCTGCCACTGCAAACCGAGCTGCAGTGTTTACTGATGCTCACGCACTGGTACAAAATTTAGGTCACCCAGCTTGTTTACTGGAACTCTTTGACTGGTAGCCAAGTCGTACAGCTGGAAGCTGAGGCAGATGCTTAGCAGCTGCTCTCCAAGTTACATGAGCAGGAAGGAGATTTACTGCTTTGCTCAAGTTCTCCAAACCACCGGTTCATTTCTTTGGCAACATTCAGAGCACGCTGGAGACAGCAATTATACAGCTTTGCTACTAATTGATCAGGCGTTTTTGTTTCTTAACCACGGGTTTGGGTAGATATGACTCAGTTTCTTTAACGGCCATGTCAATTGTATCCTGAAGTTTTGTCTTCTGAACTTTAAAACCCCAGAACCGAATAACCTGACACTCAGAGAAGCTCGAGACCGAATACCAGACCCAGATTCCGGGTAGAACTTAAGCCAACAGGGAATGTTATTCTCAAGCAGATTCATCTGGATATACAGTAATTCAATAAAATTAAAATTAAGTCTCATTTGCTTTAAATACAGTGGCTTATTTTGACTTTCAGCTTCCATGCTTAGAAATGCATGACAATGAATAATTCTTCTATTATTTTCACTTTTGTCCCCTAGAAGAAATCTGTGATTGCAAAACCATGAAAGATTCAGCCTTCAAAAAACTTCCAAAAAAATCAGAATTACTGCTTTTTTCTTACCGTTACAGTAAACCTGGTACAAGTCTATTGAACTAATACTTTGCTGTTTTATCCTAAGTCTGCCTTCCCCAGCAGCGGTCCTGTTTATCCCTTATCAGCACCACTGGAGAAGGTTCTCTGCTCACTCTCCTGTTTCCCGCTTTCATTGCCTGCACGCTCTATTTCCGTTCTGTTAGGTACAGGTCCCTGTGCTTGCCTTCTAGGAACCAACTCATTTTGAGGAAACGTTACCAAAATATACTGGCATAGTAGGGGGAGGAGAACCCTACTCAATATGTGGCTTCAGCTACTCAAATGAGAAAGGGCGTGACCCTCTGGTGAACCCCTGATTCGTACACAGCACCAGAGGGCACTCCATAACCAGCAACAACTTTCTACATCTTCACACAGATTTTCCCATAGTATGTATTTCTTCTTGCAGGCCACTGCTTCTTTTTAAGTGTTCCACCTCTCATTTTAAAATGAGTTGCTTTTCTTATTCCTATCCTTTCCTGAAAGGATTGTTCTAGACCTCTTTTTTTCTCATGCTCAGGAACCATTCTATTTCGGAGCTAGCAGGTGGATGGAGGTGCTGTGCAGGTACAGAGGCAGGGGAGCAGGACAGTTCACTGCCTCTACTGCTGCTCCAGGAGCCTGCGAGCCTGCTCTGCTGCAAGCAGGACTAGGGGAAGGGGCTGCCGGCACACCCACTGGCAGGCCAGCCCACCCAGCTGTGACCTGGGGACGCACTCTGCTACCCAGCATTTCATGTCCCCAGCCAGCTCTGCCAAGCCCTTGGAATTAGCCTCCAGGCTGCTTAGTGTAGCTGTACCCGACACAGCCAACACCACTGGGGTGCATTGGCCAAACCCCGTGGGCCGTCCTTGCCCACTCCAGCAGTGGTCATATGAAGGCTGCACGGCCAGCTCTGTGTTGTACATCCTGGTTTTCAGAGGTTTCAGCCTGAGCCCTTCCTTTCTGCTTTCCAAAAATTTCTGAATTTGCTGAACCCAGCATTTGAGGCGGTGAGTAGAAATAACTGGGCAACCTCACATCTGTGCTAGGAGCTTTCTGCCACTGGATGTATCGTCAGTGATGGCTTTGGAATCCAAACAGCTATAAAATGGTCAGGATCCCTGAAGTCCTTACACAAGGCTTCGCTGGAACCTGCTTGTAAAAGCAGAGCACCTTGCAAAAATTCCAAAACATTTAGGCAATGAATACATAGCTGGAAAAAACACTCCAAAGAGTTTGGACTCTCCAATTTTTCTTCAGGTTTTGGGTGAAACTGCCCTGAGCAGACAAAATTAATTTGGTTATGTGCTCTTCTAAGTAGCTGGGGTACAGGAATAATTTTCTTTTTGTTTAACATTCATAGCACAAAACCAGATGCTTCCTCTGCAGCACCAGGGATGTGTTTACTGAAACCTTTCCACACGGGATTTTTCTGCTGTGGACGCAGGAGGGCAGTGCAGTTCTAATTTGGATTCAAACCTGTATGAAGCAGATGGTCTTTGACATAAAGCAAGCTCAGCCCAAGCCCAAGCCAAGCCTCCGTTCCAGTTAAAGGATAGTTTCTACTCTTCCCTTCATTATTGTTACTTGGCTACCCACCTGTAGTTACACTTTTTAAAATAAATATATCTTCCTCAACCTCTGCATGTGCAGCTAATATCTATACTGC
>NW_009259429.1:2508804-2509790 GCF_000687185.1 Egretta garzetta | reverse complement strand
GCACACCCACTGGCAGGCCAGCACACCCAGCTGTGACCTGGGGACGCACTCTGCTACCCAGCATTTCATGTCCCCAGCCAGCTCTGCCAAGCCCTTGGAATTAGCCTCCAGGCTGCTTAGTGTAGCTGTACCCGACACAGCCAACACCACTGGGGTGCATTGGCCAAACCCCATGGGCCGTCCTTGCCCACTCCAGCAGTGGTCATATGAAGGCTGCACGGCCAGCTCTGTGTTGTACATCCTGGTTTTCAGAGGTTTCAGCCTGAGCCCTTCCTTTCTGCTTTCCAAAAATTTCTGAATTTGCTGAACCCAGCATTTGAGGCGGTGAGTAGAAATAACTGGGCAACCTCACATCTGTGCTAGGAGCTTTCTGCCACTGGATGTATCGTCAGTGATGGCTTTGGAATCCAAACAGCTATAAAATGGTCAGGATCCCTGAAGTCCTTACACAAGGCTTCGCTGGAACCTGCTTGTAAAAGCAGAGCACCTTGCAAAAATTCCAAAACATTTAGGCAATGAATACATAGCTGGAAAAAACACTCCAAAGAGTTTGGACTCTCCAATTTTTCTGCAGGTTTTGGGTGAAACTGCCCTGAGCAGACAAAATTAATTTGGTTATGTGCTCTTCTAAGTAGCTGGGGTACAGGAATAATTTTCTTTTTGTTTAACATTCATAGCACAAAACCAGATGCTTCCTCTGCAGCACCAGGGATGTGTTTACTGAAACCTTTCCACACGGGATTTTTCTGCTGTGGACGCAGGAGGGCAGTGCAGTTCTAATTTGGATTCAAACCTGTATGAAGCAGATGGTCTTTGACATAAAGCAAGCTCAGCCCAAGCCCAAGCCAAGCCTCCGTTCCAGTTAAAGGATAGTTTCTACTCTTCCCTTCATTATTGTTACTTGGCTACCCACCTGTAGTTACACTTTTTAAAATAAATATATCTTCCTCAACCTCTGCATGTGCAGCTAATATCTATACTGCAAA
>NW_009259429.1:2506156-2508747 GCF_000687185.1 Egretta garzetta | reverse complement strand
GGAGAGGGAGGAAAAGGGAGGGAGAAGGGAAGAAAAAGGGGGTGAAAGGGGGAGAAGGAAGAAAAAAAGAGGGGGAAGGGGGAGAAGGGGCCAAATATTCACTAAGTGTAAGAAAGTGGGTCTAGCAATGCTGCTGGAGACCAAATCCCAGAAAGTGCTGCTCACCCGTAATCGCTCAGGGGCCCTGTGCCATTTGTAAGTGCTCAGGCCTTCCTGGGCTGAACTCAGGAGCAGACCAAGTGTGTCTGAAATTGATCTTTCCAAAGGCACCGAGTAATGGCTCTGCGAGATAAAGCCCTTCAAACTTCTTCCAGACTGCCGTCAGTATTACCGACTTCAGCAAGGCAGGGGTTAGCGCAGTAGCCTCTCACCCGTTACGAAGGGAGCCTGCCCTGGGTTTGAGATAAAATAAATCGAGTTGCTTTCTTACGTGTCTCTTGGTCTTTTTCAACATCTTAAAAACAACTGTGTAACACAGGATAGGCAGAGCCTGTCGAGATATTTAAGGCTGTAATAAAAAGGCAGTGCTAGAGGATGCCAATGTACTGAGTTTCTGGGGAGGGGCAAAACCTCATTACTAACTGAATGGGTTACTTGCTGGGAATGAAAACTAAAAGTTATGCCCACAGTCATCTTCGACAGGGAATTCAAAGATCCTGGTATTGATTGAAAAGGAAAAACTGCAACTTGTGAACTAAACTGAAAAAGAGGGCAAACTTCTACAGGCAAACTCTGGTTTCACAGATTTTTTTTTTTTGCCCATCAGTGAAGGCTTTTGATTTCTCGCTGTAATGGTCTCACCAAGCTTTGTTGATCTGGAAGTGCTATTGTTTGGTGTATTACCTGTACAAACTGTACTGGTGTAAAACCTGTACAAACCTGTACATGAACAAGCTGCTGGCTCAAAGGCATCAAAAAAAGCCAGTCAGGAAGCCACCTCATGTATGCCTCTACTTCTTAGAAATTTTACTTCGGGTAGACAATGTAGCTGCATGATTTTAAAACGTGTGAAATAGGCACAGGAAATAACCACTTAATAATAATCATAAAAAAAGGTTAGGGATTATTTTTTCATGGTAACCCTTTCATAGAATCATAGAATGTTTTGGGTTGGAAGGGACCCCTAGATTTGTTCTGTTCCCTTCTGATGGGTCAGCCTGCTCGTTCAAATTTCCTCTGTAAAATGGATTTCCACTTCCACATTCTGTTTTTTTTAGCATATTCATTTTGCAGTGGTTATTCCAACCAGATACCTTCATGGAAAGGCATTTTGCAAAGTAAATGACTAATACCACCCAAATAAAATAGTCAGTGAAGTAAATGAGTGGTTTGGGGCAATAAAGATTGCAATAATTAACCAAGTAAATGGGTGGTTTGGTGCAATAATTTAGGGATTTTTATGCACATTTTTTCTCCCAGCACACTGAGGCAAAGTCAACTATTTAGCATGAACGGAAGCCTGGTTTTAGCAGGGTATTGACTTTAGCCAGGCTCTCACCTTGTGCAGAACCTGAGGAATGGGCTGATTTTGAAACCTCCCCAGCACCTCTCACAGTCTGGATCCCATCACGCACCACAGCATTGAGAAACCTTCAGAGCATATGGCTACCTGGGATGGGTGATATTTGGGCAAAGGTACCACACAGCACGCACAGACTAGGGTGGCATTACACGAGATCTCACCGAATCTGTTGTAGCCACGCTCTCACCTTGTGCAGAACCTGAGGAATGGGCTGGTTTTGAAACCTCCCCAGCACCTCTCAAGGTCTGGATCCCATCACGCACCACAGCGTTGAGAAACCTTCAGAGCATACGGCTACCCGGGATGGGTGATATTTGGGCAAAGGTACCACACGGCACGCACAGACTAGGGTGGCATTACACAAGATCTCACCAAATCTGTTGTAGCCACATCAGCAGAGAAGATTTTGTGCTGAAATAGTTCTTAATCAGGAGAATATTTTCCTTAAATTCTGAAGGTCATCTATTTATGGCACTTTGTCTTCTTTTTCTGTTTGATCCTTTTCATGGGTGATTTTGTTCCTTCGGAATATATATACTCATAGAGAGATATATAGAAATTGTAGAAATCATTGATGATTTCTCTAGCCATTATTTTATACTGTTATTTTATAAGCATTTCTAGCTAACATTTTAGTGAGCTGCGTTCTACCTTATATATATATTTCTGCATTGATTTTTTCTGTATTTCAAATTTCAGCTTGCTAAGTATTAAGACTGACATGTCAAGAAATCACACTATCGTGTAGCACATTTCATTTTGGCTTCTTGGTTTGTCACCAGCATGAAGCAATATAAATAGAAACAACGAAAAAATAGAAAGCATACTAGTAGAATAATCTGAATAATCACCTTTACAAACACCTCATAAGGTATAAAATAGTAATAATAAGTAGTAGTATTTTTATTAATATTATTTTCTTTCTGACAAAAGAGGAGGCATTCTGCTTCTGTTTCTGGCTTCACACTCCTACCGCACCATAACACATTCCCCTATGAATGAAAACCTAATTAATCTGAAACTAAACCTGCAAAAAATGGATCAGCCCGGTTGGTATCTGCTCTGTCTC
>NW_009259429.1:2484189-2505494 GCF_000687185.1 Egretta garzetta | reverse complement strand
CCCTCCCCAGCCAATACCATTGCAATTAATAAGTACTAACCTATAAAATCCACAATTCCTTTTGAATTTTGACTAAAGCCACCTTTTCAAAGAGAAAAATGCTACAAGGACTGAGGGCAAAAAGCATACAGCAAAACATTTGACATTGTTACCTCAGTACTGTGTTTTTTCAGCAAATTAAGTTTTCATATTTTCTCAGAGAGAAAAATAATCATGCCTCTGAGGTTTATTTTCACCACAGATAGCAAGCATAAGAGTAAAGGAAATTTGATGAAGTTCACACAGAATCTTCATTAACATTGGTTTCAGCTGCAATTATCTACTAAAGGATTCTCTTTTCTTCTTTATTAATGCAGCTGACTGTGAAAAAAAAATAATGTTTTCACTGTTATTATGTTGGGTTTGCAAAACTTTAAGAATGGCAGTGTGACAGGACTGGATGTTGGGCTAGATTACCATTATGATATATCTACTTTCATTGCGACAATTTTTGTGTGTAGAAAGATCCACTTATTTGTGGAATTAAATAGCAGAAATCTTCATAAGGATGCAACGAGCGACCAGTTATTGCAAATAATAGTCCCCAAGAGGGTTCCTGAACTGTATAAAATGTTCAGAAAATAAAATGGTACTAAACTGTAGAAAATAATTTGAGCTTTTATAGAGAGGCTACATTAATTCATTTATTTTTGTTTTGTTTCTTGTCATTCTGTTACAGTAATCATAAGAATATTTTTAATTGTTAATCAAATTTGGAGAGAGCGCCGTTCTTTTTTTGTAAAAAGAAATGTGAAAACTCATCTTTCACTTCTTCCCTGTTTCACTGGTCTAATTCTGCTTTCATTTGCAGTCTCTGTATAATCACTCCTGGTACATAGGAACACGTCAGAAAAAAAAAAAAAGTAGAGCCTCTTTTTTCAAGCACTTCCATAAGAGAATATTCAAAACTACAGGATTTTTCTTTTGGTATTTGAGGCAGAGCTTTCCTGAAACATCCATCTTCAGGAAGCTGGTTGGACAACTGTGAAGGTTAGCAAAAAATAAATGTCAAGAATATTAAACCACTGAGATCATTGCCTGGCAGGCAAACTGTTTTGAAAACTAAGATCCAAGATACATCTCCTGCGCAGCCATAGGATATGACTGAGATAAAGGGATGACCGTACAGAAATATACCCCAAAATCCTATAATCCCTTTGTCCATAACTATTTCCAGCCACCAGAATCAAGAACAAACAAACAAAGCAATCTGACCTCAGTAGAAAAGATAAAGTGAACTGCAAACAAATCTCAAATTCCATCTCGCTCATCAACATGCTCCAAATGCCCTCTGCAGCCTGCGCCAGAGAGGAGCGGGAGAGCCCAGCCAGTGAGCCAGCTCTGCAAAACCACCCTCGGGACAAAAAAAAAAAAAAAACTCAACAGCGGGATGAAAGAAAGTGCCATATCAATTTCATTTCCATTCATCATTGTTAAGCTGCAAGTTTAGGAAAGTTTCATTGCCCATAAATACTCAGATCATAAGCAGCTGCACATGATATCATTTAGAGCCCGGTTGCATAACCCGTATTTCCCCCGAGCTTTGTCCCTAAGCTGCAGCCTGACAGGCATCAGCGAGATCCAGCTTGCTTTTTTAAAAAAGCCTGCGCAGCGTTTTTACATTTAGCAGCTGAACCAAACTTCACAAAAGCGGCCGAAAAGAATTGGTAAAAGGTTAGGATAGATTGACTGTTTCCAAATTGGAATACTAATGATGATCTTTAATGAAGCCTGACAGTACAATCTGTTTCTTATTGTTCCCTAAGTGCTGGCTACTGATCATATTCACTGGCTTTAGGTGACGGGGACAGGCAGGGACAAATGGGCCCCACTGGTGAGCAGGACTGTGCACAGCTGATCTTTCAACAAGGATTAAATTAATTAAAATGATTCTCCCATCAGAAGAATCAATCTTTTGATTTGTTATCATCACAGTGGTTATTAATTTTGAATGATGTCTAATTGGTGCCACTGCCGTTTGGGTCAGCTGGCTTAGTAATCTTCTTAGAAAGCAGTAAATAATACATAATTTCAGTAGCTCTGGCAGGGAAGCGGGGGAGCTGAAGGAGAAAAAAAAATCACCAACGCGATTTGATACCTCTCATAATGTGGAAGAACAATGGAGAAAGAAGGCAAAATACCTGCAAGACACAAACGGTGAAAACTGACTTCACTTTACTCGTTTCACTGCTTTTAATACAACATAAAGGTACTTTCTCATAAGGATAGCCTTAAAGAAGTGTTTTATTGTAGTGTTGATAATAAGCACAGTTGGAAATATTCCATTTTCTGGGTAAAGACAATATGCTCAGAGCTGGACAGGACTCAGGGGAAAGCCCAAGCTGATCAAGGAGGTCACCACTGGACTTCAGGGACAGAACTTGCACAGGTTGCATGGTATCTGGCCCAACCATTTCAGAATGTGGCCCTAGCTCCACAAACAGCGTCTCTCATTTATTTGCACAACCAGTCTTTTGAAACACATCTAAATGACCACAAGATTAGGACCACAAGATCTGGTCTCCTACTCAAATTTTTAAGGTATTTAAGCACTTTAAAACATCAATGTGAGTCTAGAAGAAGTCACAGAAGCACCTGCATGTCAAGCAAGATTGCTCATCTGCATGGATTTGAAGGTTGGGTTGGATGTGTCATCTCCACAGCTATACGTCCCAATAACACCTAAATCATCCCTGCAAGTGGACGTGAGGCTTCTTGTTTGTTGTTTAGATTAAAGTGACGGGGTAAGAGAAAGACCGTGTTCTGTGCCTTATAACAACAGATATCTTAATGAGGTGAGGACACAACTGCTCCTGACCAAGCTGGTATACTACAGAGATTTTCCTCCTGTTCAGTTTTAAAAGGTAAATCTATGACTGCCATAGATGATCTGATGGAGAGCTAAATCCTGAATCTTGGATGATACTCACACAAATTAAAGCCCCGGAGATTTCTATTGAAGCAAGTGATATCTGAATCTCACTCAGATGAGAACAGGGACATAATCCTTACTTTCTGGTAGTTTGTCTTCTATGCAGAGGAAATTGTTTCTTTCTTACCTGTCTATCATCATATATATACAACAGCAATGGCATTACTTTGTGAATGGAGCAGTTCATCTGGGAAGGCATGTATTTCATCAGTGGAATAGGCGTTTAGATGATGCATATCCATATGTTTGGGGGCTGAGTGTGGTACGTCCCTCTTCTCCCTGCAGCTGGCAACAGGAGGCGTTGCGCTCTCTGGACATCCATGGTTTCGCCTTCCCTGTCTCCAGCCACACTCTCAGGCTCATCAGCTAGCTGTCTCATGGGAAGAGGAAATACCTTGCAAGACAAATAAGAGTTGTGCAATCCTGATTTCTCTTCATCTCTTCTCCTCTAGGAGGATGGCACAACTGTTGTAATTCCCGTGTTTTATCTAAAGCCCAAGTTAGACTGGAATAATAACACGAGTAAAAATTATCTCACGCACGCTAGCCCTTTCAAGTCAACAGCAAAACTGTCAACCCAGGAGCATCCATCCACTACACTGGATGAAAAACAGACCTTTTACAATCTTAGCTACATTCTGTAAGAAATTCTGCTTAACCTGATCTTGTGAGGCTTTACTATAGGCCACAATTTCCACCAAGCCATCTTCATAACTCAAATAGTAAAAAGAGATTTAAAACCTCTGTTTTTAATTCCTCATCCTCCAGATGGTCATTCTTCAGCTACAGGAAAGCAAGATAAACCTCAGCCAAATTACAGGTCTTTATAACAATATAAATAAAAACCCTTTATATGATAGAGCCCATATCTTCATCCAAGTTTGAGGAGCTGGAATATCCAGACCTGGGTCCTATATCATAGTTAAAAGCATTTATACTTGATAGAGGAAGTTTCTTTTTATCTTTTTTCCACACATATTCTCCTTACTTGTTCTGCTGTGTTTGATTAGACTGGGCACACTGATCTCACTCAACACCGTTAATAACTGTTTAGACAAGGAGTAAGTTACAGATTGTAAAATCCAACTATTGTCCCTGGCCCCAGCACTAGTTTGCTATAATATATATATATACACACACATATATATATGACTTTGGGTAAATTGCATCTCTACCGTTTTCTTTGTTTCTTTGCTTCAATGTCCTGTTCTGCAAACTATTTTTAAGCAAGTGAAGCTAAATATCATTACTAGTGCTCCCACAAATCCTTTTTTTTAAAACAATCACTCCTAGATTTTTTTTGTATTATTCTTTTCAAAATGGATAGCGTGCATTTCAAAACTGGACGGAACCAAAGTCTAATGTCCAGTGGGACAGTACCAGCTCCCAGTTGTCATATCTTAGATTGGTATTCTATCAAATTTATCATCTGCAGTCAGAAGAGATAAGCGAGTTAAAAGAGTCTCATTGAAATGCATATTGAGAATTTTATGTCCACAATGAGAAGAGTCTAAGACAAAAAAAAAAAAAAAAATAGCCTCCAAAATTGAAGAAATAAAATTGCATTGGCTGAAACTAGATCATTTAAATACATTTAAAAAAAAAAATAATATATATATATTACCCTTTCCTTTGAACCCAAGATAATGCTCGCAACATCAAATATCACTGCTAGAGCCACCTCTCCTATTTTGCAGAGTTCCTTCTCCTCATATGCCATGCAGATTGCTATGGCATCAATAAGCACCAAGGGATCCATGCCTTTTGACCCATTTTCTTCACTATGAAACATGGCTGTGCTAGGCTGGCTTCCAACCTGATAGCACTGCAGCAAAAATGGACCTGTAATTTGTTTTGGGGAAGAAAAGAGAGGGGAAAAAAAAAAGATTAAAAAAAAAAAAAAAAAAAAAAAAAAAATCAAAATATTTTGAAAGCTACACAAAGCTATCACTGTTTAGTTAGTCTTTGAATCATGCTTGAAATCTTCTTGTTATATTCTGCTTAGAGACACAGCTGTTTTGATTGGGTTTCAAAATTCCAAAGCTATACATTAAAGCAAGCACATTAAAGAATTCACTTAATTCTAAATGCAGTTCTCTAAAATGCCTGTGTTGCCTTGCTATCTAGTATTGCTTTTTGTCCCACTATATGTAAATATAACACCTCCTATTTTTCCTTCCAAACATGATGCCTTTAATTTCAGCTTTATAATTGCCTTATAGCTAAAAGCTATTTTACACACTAGGAGGCTGTGGCATAGATCTGCCACCGAAAATCCAAAATGCAACCAGTAGGACCCCAGATGTTTATCTCCCTGAATCAAACCAGTGATTAAGCAGAAGGTGAAATAACATCTTTCCCCCGATGACAGCAGTGGAACCCAGTATTTATATTTTGTAAACGTATTACTGGAATCCACAACGTTAGTCTTTATGCACACACAAAATTTTAGTCCTGAGAACCATATTAGGCCTTTAAGGCTGTAGAAGTGCCTGTCTTTTCTTCTCTAAATCCCACTCAAAACCACTGTGGACATTTTCATATCCAATGAAGAAGCTAGCTGTGTTGTCCATAAAAGCCAAACACTCCAAAACCCAGAAGGATCCAGGAACACCAAAAAAAAAATTAGAAAAGAAACCCTGCAACCCAGATCAGAAATGAGATCCAACAGCTGTACTTGCTGCTTAAACAATATGAGTATTTCTGTCCACCTACACTATAAACTCTTCTTCAAAATAGGACAATATACCCTGAAGAGTTTTTATTATTTTTGGATTCCCCCAAGCAAACTCCAATCTCTGACGAAATACTGCTTCGAACAGTGCAGGATCAGAGGCCTCCAACAGCTTTTCCCTTTGATTGAGATCTCACTGTAAAATTACCCCTTACTTTATAAGCTCTAAAAAAGAAGTCAGACAGATCCTGAGAAGCATAACTACATCAAAGGAAAACAACATGGGAAGAGAAACCTCGTGTGTGCATGGAAAACAGAGCTTAAATAGAGCCAGGCTAAAGTATTTGTGGAGAATGCTCTTAGCTCTTTCTAGCAATGGTGATTTCTACACAACGTATTTGGATACTGTCAGATTTTTGTAAAGAAAACTCAGCTTCTAATGGTGGTTTTCAGTTTATATGGTGACAGGCTTTCTGGAATTCCCTGTCTCCACACTCTTTTTGTTCCCCTAAATACTTTCCCTGCTGGAAAATGCACTGATTCCAAACAGCTATAATGGCTAAGTCCTCTAGCAAATGTCTTAAGTACCTGATTTTGAATAACACCTTGTCCAAGGAATTGGCCAGTTGTTAACCTTTAACCCTATGTACTGCTATGCAGGAGAAATCCGCTTAAAATTCTCATTGTAAAGATACACAGGGAGTAGCATTAAGGCTATTTGACCTCAGGATTTTCCGAAGGTAACTTTTGGATGTAATTTTCTCACATCTTTTTGCATTTGCAAATAATTCCTTAAACAACAATCCAAACAAACTTACTTTTCATGGTGCATTTTTTTTTTTTCCATTTTGTGATCCCATTTAGCAGTGAGGGAACAGAGAATTCTTCCCAGAAAAACTTACAAACAATTTAGGATTCAGAAGTGCCTAGGAAAGAAGCCATATGTACTTTCCCTGGAATGGGGGACATAAGCTGCCTTTGACAACTGATCTTTCTGATAGTGGAGTTATCCTAAGTGACCAGAAATTGTTCACCGGGAAAGGTGAAAAGCTAGGCATAGATCTGCCTTATGCATGTAACTAAAAAGAAACCCATGTAATACAGACAAATGCCCTAATGTTTTTATGTAATAGAAAATGACCACCTAGAACAAATACGCAGAATACTGTTTTTGCAGAAATAACTAATCAGTTATTGAAAATGACCACCTAGAACAAATACGCAGAATACGGTTGTTGCAGAAAGATAAGGAAACTTGCTTGAAAAAGAAGCAACGATACCATACAAGGTTCTCTTTGAATAAGAAGTCAGACTAATCAGTTATCTTGCGTCTAGGTTGCAAGAGTGCTGAAAAGGAGCTGTGAGATATATATAAATTAAGTTACAACGCATGATGCAGTTACAGCTTTCCTCTGTACTACTTATTAGAAAATTCTATCAACGCTACAATATATTTTGGTCTCACCTTCTCTTTAGCTGTATTTCCAACAACTCCGTTGAAACCACAAATGAAATCCTGCCCTCACTAAAATTACTGGTAATTTAGCTCCTGATTTGGGGTTTGGACTAGATGACCTCTAGGGGTCCCTTCCAACCCAAAACATTCTATGATTCTATGATTTCAGTGGAGCTAGGAAGTCATCAGTCACGTGGAGAATTCCCTTCGCATCTAGAAATGCTTCAGTGCTAAATAGACACCAACAACTATTGAACCCAGGCCTCCTTGCTGACTTGAAATACAGAGAGAACACAGGACAGGCTGGGCAACGGTCAAAGCAGGACCTCACGGAGTGCCTGGGCAACTCTGGGCAGTGTGTGTGCACATACACAAGTCTAGGAGACTAGATCGTACGTGAAGTGAGGCAGGACTGCATCGCATGCCCAGCATGCTTAGGTTCATTGCATGTGCAATGAAGATGCCCCTGCAGAGGCACAGAAACCGGGTGTCTCTGCGGTCAGACCAACGTGTCAGGTGCTCCCCCCTTCCTAGTGGGGATTCGAAGGGATCATACCTGAACATGGGATGAGGTACCCATAGTGGGGTAGCTGGAAGTGTAGAAGGTCCCAGAGCAGGTAAATAGAATCATAGAATCGTATAATCATTTAGGTTGGAAAAGACCTTTAAGATCATCAAGTCCAACCGTTAACCTAACCCTGCCATTCCACCACTAAACCATGTCCCTAAGCACCTCATCTGCCCAGCTTTTAAATACCTCCAGGGATGGGAACTCCACCACTTCCCTGGACAGCCCATTCCAATGCTTGACCACCCTTTCGGTGAAAAAATTTTTCCTAATGTCCAACCTAAACCTGCCCTGGTGCAACTTGAGGCCATTTCCTCTTGTCCTAAGGTAAGCTGCTCCACAGACCCTCCTCTACCACCTGCTTACAGGCTACATCATGAGACACGGCTCAGGATGAAACTTAGTTGGCTCACGCTAGATTCATAGCCTGGATCTCTAATGTTATCTTAACACCATCTCTTGATTAGGCGTCTCTTCTCGTCAGAAATATTTTACTGTGTTAGTGAGCAGAACATAGGATTTCTTCAAGAAACGTGCAATTGCTTGCTGATGGTCCTACAAAGTAGAAGCTCTTAAAGATATTCTGTTAGCCTGGGAATAATATATTCCCTTTAGCACTGTGGAGGACTACCTTCAAAGTTAAGGAATTCAAAAATGGATTATCCTTTTTATGAATATGTCTATTTCCATGAAGTAATTTTAAACTTACTTGCAGTAAAGCCAGCAGCTGTAGATAGATCCCAGCAAACTGAAACTCTCAGGGAGTCTGTTTCATATAAAGCTATGTGTCCTGTTTGTAAGGGTGGTTTGTGTTTTGTTTTTTATTATTATTTACTCTGCATATATGGGAAATAAATGTTTTACGATGAGTTCCTGAAAACAGATGCATGATTCATCTAACCCTCAACTTCTATTGGCAAAAAAAATATTACTTCAAGGGCAACCAAGGAGAGACTTATTATCTAAAGCATAAGTAAAACAGCAGGCTGAAAAACTTATTTTCCTGAAATCTAGAAGAGGATGCTGTTTAAATGAAAACTGCTATGATCCCTGGCAATATCATTGCACCGTTTCCATTTTAGAGCCAAAGAAGTAGATTTCAAAGAGCATTTGCAATAAAGCAAGGTAAAATGGAATTCTTGAAGTTGCAGTATCAGCATAATCCTGTGATTACAACGTATGTAGCAGTCAAGGATGCTTAGCATTCAAAAAGTTCATTTCCAAAAGACAAATTAACATTACCTGGCAAATTAAATTGTTGCTAGACTGATGAGAGTCCCTGGGGAGAAGCCGAGGCATATACTCCCTTCTCTTCCAACCTCTAAGGCTTACTCTTCTGGCGTGCAAGACCGGCAGCTGCCTAAGTTCCTAGTACCAGTACCAGCTTTGTCTGCAAAGTACGATTCCTAACTTATTTACCACAAGCAATCGCTATGTGTTAAGTCATGAAGATGATCCAAGGAGTCTGACTGGGGAAAGCCTGAAGGGTTGAATCATGGTGGAAGACAGACCCTGCCGAGGAACACATACAGCAGCAAGGCAGAGTTCAGTCACACCTTGTGTAACAAAGCGTCTCAGTCTCACATTTAAATGCATATTCAGTAAACAGGAAACACTGCATGGCCATAATTATTTTGCCCTTTAATGACTTTGAGTGAAATTCTGATCCCAGCAAAGTCCAAAGGATTTTTTTGCAAAAGACTTCCACAGAGGCTGGCTTGTCTTTCATGCCTGATGGTCCTTTTGCTTGTACCAGCCTCAGAACCTCACAACCTCAAATTGTCCATTTTTGCAGTGGTGCACTGCTGACAGCACATCACCTGGCAGTTGGTTGTGTGATCCAGTGGAAGTCAGCATGGGTTGGCTCTTAGTTTAATTTAATTTAATATTTACTCACACAGTTTCATCACTCAACATGTATTCATTCTTATAGCCCATGTGTTTCTCTCTGCTGGGGCAGAGACACTTTTTCACACACACATTCATTTTTGAACACTATATCAGTATACTTTCTTGACCAAATCAAGGAGTAACCTTTTTCTTGGATGCAGTATGCAGTCTCCTCAAAGTGCGACAAGTAATCATCCTTGTGTTAAAAATAAATAGAGAAAAAAAGAAACACACAGCAAATTTATTGTGTAACTACACTCTTGGGAACAATTCTTTTGCTCCCATTTATGGCAACTCCTACCACTGCTGTTATCAAATCAGCTATTTTTTCTTTAAAGTTTTAACAATATTTCTGATCTGATACAAGTACAATTAGGCTGTTTTCTCTGCCACATCTTTTGCATTCACTAAAGTCAATGGCATTTCATAAATTCAATATCCTTCACCATCTCAGGTCTCAAGTAAACCAGTCTCTTCAGCATTCAGAGACGTTGTTGTTTCTCTGAAATAGCCATTAAAAGAAAATTTTTTCTTTCCTTGTGCTAAGAGTTCCTTCATCTTTCTGAGGATTTACAACCTTTATGAACATTCAGAGATTCTGGCTCCTGGGATTTTGAATAGGTCCAACCTCAATAAACTTTCCTCACCTTCTCAATATTCCAAGCAACAGCATGCAGATATAAAGCATAAGGATAATTAGACAGTGGTCCCTTTGGAATCGACAAATAGCACAACATTCTGCCGGCAGGACTCCACCGGGCTGTGATCCATGTGATTCAAATTCTCCTTATTTCCTCCAGGTTATTTTAAAGGTGAGCAAAGAGCAGGAGGACAGAACGATAACGAAACCAAAAATAAATGCTTTATTTAAACCTTTCCACTATGTCTCCTTTTTCCAAATCTGTTAGTCAGTGCTTTTTAACTGCTACAAGATCCAGTGCATCATTTGCAAATTCATTACACATAGCGACAGGTTATCCCAAGCACAACCCAAACAAAGACAGTGTCCACCTCAGGTTCCAGTGTACAGACCAGGAGAGCAAGGCAACCTTAATATAAGCACCATGTCAGCAGATGAGCCAGCCTTGTTTATCCAGAATCCTTAGGTTCAGGAGATTGATCACTGATCTGAAATTGCAGATTTTGAACCCATGTTTGATTTTCCAAAGCCTTAAAGTGGAAAGGCACAAGAAAAGTTCAGATGCAGAACCTTCCTCTGAAGATATGCGTTTAGTTAGGGTCAGTCAGAGCAAACAGATGAACAACAGATATGTAAGCATTAAATCTAAGAGGCTTTGCGTATTTACGTTTGTGGCCCCACTTTCGAACACTTTACTCTTTAAACCTTTGTCTCAATCTCCCCACATATAACAATGACAAGTTGGAAAACTCAGTCATTTTGAAGATGGAATCAAAGCTTTGAACTCATTAAGGGATACCTGGGCCCCCAAATTTCTGGCTTCTCCTAGTACAACTTGACAGTCTAGTGAGGCCCTTGAATTTTAAGTAATATTTAAAAGGAGGAAACAGTAATTGGAGGTATTATTATTCTAACAAAAGCAAAACCCCACAACGTCACTTTTTTGGAAAAAATCCTCGAACTTAAACTTTAAAATACCTCCTCTGCTGACTGGAGAAGATCAAAACATTCATTGGGCATCTTCTATTTAATTTTGGCACTTCTCAGACGAGGTACTTGTGGATTTCTACTGTATTCTGGGTCCCCCATACATGGTAACAACTATGCTTCTGTATCTCATTGTTCATAAAGCAGAGATCCTTAAAATTATTTGCTAATCCTACCTTAATTTGTACTGTAGGCTTGGATAAGCTCGCACCAAAGTCCCTCAGGGAAATACTGAAAATTGCTACAGACTTGGCATCATATATTTATGCGTATGGAATATTTGCTGCTTATGAAATGAGCGTACTTAAGGACATTTTAGACAAACAAATAGCAGGGGTATCAGCTAAAATATTGTTCACATCACATGCTCTGGCCTATGATACCTTACTGATGTCACTCCACTTTTCTCCACTGATGCGGGAAGTAAATGCACTGCAATGTAGAACTGCCTGCCCGATTAAGGAACTTTTTAAAGAAAAATCACCAAATAAGAAAAATGAAAAAACAGAAACTTGTACTGAACCACTGAAATAGCCAAAGCCCCAGATGCGGTGTATTTTGTTCTCACCACATGCTTTCAGGCTGCATGTTGTTTCATGGAAGAGAGAGTTGGCTAGTTGTGACCAGAGAAAACATAGGTTAATCATATTGCTGTGCTTTACTTTGTATTCAAAAGTATGTGAAAAGTTCATCTAAGCATTAAGTAACTGTTAATTAAACTCCCCCTTTGCCCTCCGATGGCAATTTCCCAGGCAGCTGGGGTTGAGGGGGAAATCCCCATTCCAGTCATGGGTTGTTGTGTATGGCTAAAGACCAAACCAACCAGATTTATTAACTTCATATCAAGCAGCAAGGAGTTTGTGTCAGACCCACCACAGCCCTAATAGATCTCCTACTGGGCCACAAACACCAGTACAAATGGCAGGGCTGCCGGCGCAATCCCAGCGTGAATGGGCCTAAATTAGCCAGCGCCTAATAACCAGTTTACTAACACCTGTATTAGTACTGTATCACTGTGGGGAGGACTGCTGTTAGACAAGGCATAATCCCATAAGCTTGTCATTTGCATATCCCTCATTAGCTGATTAAAACCTGAAGGAGGCAGGTTTTTGCAGCCGGTGGGTCCATTCCGATGCTCTGGCTGCCTGGGTGGCTCGATAATGAAGTAACGGTGGTGAATGTGAGGTTTATATGTATGGAAGGGATTAAGAGTATTAGAGTTTGTGTGAACCGATGTTGCCATATTCTCTCTACTGGATCACAGTAATTGGATGGGAGGAGCAAGAGGGGATCCATTAGTTTTGTCTGTTTGCCTAGGAGCTGGGTGCTAGAGATTCAATTTTGCTTCCTTTTGCTCCTTTGCTTTTGTGAAGCATGGCTGCTTTGTCTAGGCGAGCCCTTAGCACCTCTGTACACTACCCACGCTAAGGCGATTCAGCCACAAAGAAGAAACCTCGGAGACAGCCAGCAGAAAATGCAGCCCAGACTCAAGTACTACTTGAGGGCAGCACAATCCTGCCTAGCCCAATCCTGGGAGAGAAAGCAAGAGATAATTGAAATCTATAAACACCTCTGGAGCCTTTTTATTATTTTATTAGTTCTCCACATTTGGGCTTAACAAACCTCATCATCAAAGAAGCCGTGAGCTCCTTACAAGAAAATTCTATGGCTTGAAATTTCACTGACTTAAGGAGCAATTGTTGAGAGTATTTGCTGGGCTTGCATAATTCTAATGCAAAAAAAATCCATTTCCTACATTATTTGTACAGCTGGAGTAATCGCTCTGTGTGACTGATGATGTAGAAAAAAAAAAAAAAAATTTGCAAGACTTTCTCTCCCATAGAGCCAAAAATGCACCTTCAGTGACAGCAAGAAGAAAACTCACTGAACAGTTCAGGAAAGCCCGGTGCCAAAGAGAGGCTGGGCAGGCTGGGAAGCCACAGGTTATACACAAGAGACATGGATTAGAGACACGATGGGTTTGGGGGGGGAATATTTTAGATATTGGAACATGGCCACATCATTTCAGCAACAGTTTGGAGAATGCTTTCTCTTGTTTGGGAAAGCTTAACATCTGAAAAATGACTACGTAAATGAAGCTGTGGGGTACAGAGAAGATGAGACCATTCAAATATAATAATGATAGAAGCAACACCCAGAGACAGTATAATTTTTTCTGATATTTTTTAGATATTATTTTGTCCCTAAAGCTCAACACCGTTATTCCATTAAGTACACTTCCCTGAATTTTCGTAGTCAAATCTCCATTTGTTTTATGTCACCTCTTTATTTTGTGGTTTTATCCTAAATGATGGCAGTTGTTTGTGAAATAAAAGAAACAAAAAGTTCCTTCAGTTAGAGATGGGAGAAAACTGAAAATATTCTGGTCTTTATGAATAAATACATTTTAGAACAACCAAATGCACAGCGGCAGTGCAATGCTAAGGAATAATGTGCGATTTGTCCTTGTGTTACCCCAAGATTTCCTCATTGGAACAGTTTCATCAGCATGAAACTATAGCAACACAGACCCTATTTATTGAGCAGTGATTGAATCTGTATCACTGACTCCAAGTACGGTCAATATAGTTCCATGCATTTTAATAACGCTATGATCATTTATTGCCTTTCACCTGAATTTTGCAAAGGAAGACGACCATACCATGCTTCTAAATGGATGCAAAGGGGGATATTTAAACTGGAGACAGCCCAACTTGTACTCCATAATTCCATACCTGAATTATATAGGCTCAATTAATGCCTGCAGCAGGCTGCAGGCTGACCTGATGAGGCAGTGCAGGGGTGTGAGAAGACACGCATCAAAAGTAGCTGTGCATCTTCTTTCTCTCAGGCCATTAGAGGACAAGGACAGGCACAACCTACCGCTCTGCCTACTGGAGCCCCTGAAATCCAGTAAGGAACTGCAGCTCTCCAGCTACAGCTTTTGTCCCCAGGAATACACCCAACCCTAGGCGCTGGAAGGGTTCTCTGAAAAGCAACATAAATGGGGGCACCTTGGCTCTATCACCTTTGGGTGACAGCACAACACAGAGGCTGTGAAGCCTCGTATTCCTACTGCTGAGCCGAATCCTTGGATTCAAACACTCTTAAACTGTATGGTGTGAGATAAAGAGCGGACAGCTGAAGATTCCCAGAGTCAAAGGAGTTGAGTTTCAACACTCACTGACCTCTGCTGCCTCCGGTGGGTGACAACCGCATCGTGCACAATATTCCTTCTCTGCATGTGCTGCAGGTTTCAGCTATAAAATGAACTCCTGCTCTGTCCATTTCTCATTTAAAACAGCATTAATAGCAGCCAAGAGACCAAATAAAAATCTACATCCAAAATATTTTCCTGGTTTTTCCCCAAAAAAATTAAATTTTGGAATTACGCTACTTAAGAAGTGTCTGCACCTAGGTATCTCTAGAAGGTATCACAGTAGTGCCCTGTCTACTCCTTGTTTTAAGTAAACCCTATCTTCCATTAGAAACAGGCAATTACCCATGTCTCTACCCACTTTTCATTTATGGCAGCCACACACCCCTGGCGAGAATAGAGAATTCAGGCAGACTGTGTTTGACCTTGTGGGAATTTCAGGAAGCTACGCAAGGTACCACCAGCTTGCGCAAGCAATCACTTTCCTCTCTTCAACACCAAACCCTTCAATGTCCTTTCTTCTTTCTCTCCTTCCTGCAGGAGCTGAGCCCTTTGTGGCGGCTCTGACAATGCCGGTTTTGTCTGCAGCGTAATGCTATCTATAACACCCAACCCCACCTCAGGGCTATGAGAAATCAGGTCACCGCCATGCACTATGGGTGATTAATGGAATGGCACTGGTTGCCAAACCGCTGCTGAAAGAACAACACACATTTGTCTAAATATTATGTTTCCTTAAACTCAGGTTCAGCCAGGACTAGGGACAAAGAGGAATGACGCTGTCCTGGGGTGAGCTGTAGGTGTTTGAACAGCTCCTTATGTGCTCTGCTCTATGCCTTTGCTGGTGAAATCCTGTAAGGGTCCCAGCTTCAAAAGGGAAGGGGGCATCAGAAGTTTCCATGCGACCTCCCACTTCCCCAAGCAAAGTCTCCTTTTAATTCAGATTATTTTAGTGTCTGGGTTTATAACATAGCCCCGACAGATTCACAGCCAGAACAGAGTGGACACTGAGAAGGTAAATACTTCTTGAGCCAGTTGGGCTGTGAGTGCCAGCCCTTGCAATGCTGGAGTCAGACATATTATGTATCTACCGCAAAACCAGAAGAGATGACAGAATGGGGTTTCCTGTGACAACCAGATTCTGGTTTTTGATTTAGCCCTTCCAGGTTGATGTTCCTGTATTTAAGTAGGCATCAGTTTAGCAAATCATAGCATTCATTTGAGGCTTTTGAATAAACACACCCATCTCATTTCTTCATAGAAGAGCAAACACCCACATACGCTTTCACCATTTACTACAAATTATTGTCAAAATACCTCCATGCAAGAGAAGTGATGTTGTAAGCAAGCCAGTCAGAACATTAGCTTGCTAGTATGTCTTATTAGATTTGACAAAAAAGAGAGAGCATGAAATAAGTACCCCTGCTTTTCGAAAGTGTTGCCTACAAAAGTCCCGCCCGGTATTATTATATAGCTCTTAGTGATGTAACGTAACCTCTTAAATTACAGCCGATTGTAGTGCAGAACATGAAGTATCGGGTAGATGTACCGTAGCCTCAGCTCCCATGGCCTCCGCTTTCATAACCTCCAGTCTCATGGCTTCCCATTCTGTGGCCTCCGGTCTCATGTCCTCCACTCCTGTGGTATTCAGTCCCGTGGACACCTGCCCCATGGTCTGCGCTCCCACTGCCTCGACTCATGCATTCTCTATCTTTGTGGCCTTGGATTCCATGGCCTCTGATCCTGCAGCACTCAGTCCCATGGCCTCCACTCCTGTGGCCTCTGGTCCCTAAGCTTCCAATCCCGTGGCCTTGGCTCCTGTGGGATCACATCCCACAGCCTCTGATCTCAGGGCCTCTCCTGCATGTGAACTCTACTCACATGGCCTCCATTTCTGTGTCTCCTTGACCCATGGCCTAGGCTCCTCCAGCCTTGGATCATGAGATTGCTATTCCAATGGATCCACCTTCAGACAAAGATGATGACTGCAGCTTAGATTAAATATCTTCTGAGAATTTGGATTTAGACAAGAGAAGCAGCTCAACCATCACAACTGAGCTCACACATAACCACAGAGAGCCAGCAGAGCTCACCATGGTCAAACCAACTAACTGCAGTTCACTTCAGGTCTTGGGCCAGTTCAGTCCTTGAATTGCACTCCTCCAGCTTCTGGCGCTTGCACTTGCATATCCAGCTGGATCAAGGAACCAATCCAGCTCCAAGGAAATCTGAGGATTTGAGGGCTGGAGTTTGTTTAGATTTCCATGGGTCAGTGCCTTGATCCAATCCAACTCACTAAGAGCACAGAGCATTTGCATTGTCTTTGAAAGGAGCTACCAGGGGAAGACAAGGGGCAGTGGGCGCAAATTGTACTGGGAGAGATTTCATGTCAACATATGAAATTTTTTTACAGCAAGAACAATCATTCACTAGAACAACCTCCCCACAGATGTGGTAGAGTCCCCACCACTGGAGGTTTTCAAGATGCATTTGGAGAGGGTGCTAGATAATCTCATCTAGGCTTCCTTACCTATGAAAGGTTGAATCAGCGGATCTTTTAAGGTCCCTTCCAACCTGGGCTATTCTATGTTTCTAAGTGAGGTAGTAGAGAGTTGAATTAAATCATCAGGATGTGAAAACTCTAGCAAGTGAGATCAATACAAAAATTAATACAGAAGTACTTGATAGCTTCAGAGACAGCCTAAGGAACAGGGCACTGTCCACAGAGGGGACAGCAAGGGGTCCCCTAGTCCTCTCATTGGAGGAGAGCCCTCATGCCCTCCTATGGCTATGCCTTTCCAGAAAATAAAAACTGAAATCCAGAATACACACGTCATGGAGTTCAGGAAAATAAACTGTTTAAATTAATTAAATTACTTTGGGGAAAATAAGAGTGTTCTTTGTGTCCCAAAGTGAAGGAAGTTCAGCCCCTCTTCAACCCAACATTTTTTGATAAGACTTCACAATGGCTTTGGAGTAGCTTATTATTATTACTATTATTAAGGATCACACACTTTGCTCGTGGGATACATCTTACTATCAAGCTGGCTTTATGTAGAAAAAGACCCACAGTCTTCTAAAATGACTGCAGTAAGCTGTAGGAAAAGGCTGCCAAATGAATCATGCTGTGGCTGCACTGTGGTAAATTCCAGAGCATGTAATAACGCTCCCAGTTGTTTGTTTGAATCATCTTATGATGCTGCACGCACATTTAGCTGATGTACCAACACTAATGTACCGTGCTGTTCTTGGAGTTGAACTTATAAAATATCTCATAAAAATAAACAGCTTTATTGCCAGGCTCATGAATGATAATCCCACAGATGCAAATCATTAATCACAGAATGTGTCAAGGTAATTACCAAACCAGGGATCTGTTTTATGGAGTTTGTGTGTATGTGGTTAGATTACATTCATTTTGCACAAAGCAGACAGCAGTTGCCTGCTGCTGGAATTGCTCTGTACCCACAAGGATGAGGTCCTAATAAAACAGCAGTATTCAGCCAACCCACGTTCCTTGCAGCACTGTGCCACCTGCACAGAATATTTTCCTGTCACTTTTATTTAGCATTCATGCAGACATCTCAACATTGCTGCTGATCTGCCAGAGAACCAAAAAATTCCTCATTCCACACTTATGCTTAACAAGGCCCAGTTCTGCGATCAGGAGAAGATCCTGACTCACACAGCCCTGTTGTCGATTTGTCCATTTAGTTCATCTCAACAGCGTGAAAGAAACCTTTTTTTAGAAATATCTGATCCTGGGTTTTGCCACAGATTACGTTCCTTGCAAATAATGATGGAATAAAGTACAAAATGAGGGCAGGGGGTTGTATTTCTCCTCACTTCAAACCTTTGTCCCTGAAGACTGAAATCTCTTTTAAAAGTGGAAGCGTTTTGCATTATTTGCTAATATTTTTAATTTCTGCTAGCTTTGACAATTTATTTTGTTTCTAGTCGGTGTCACCATCCCATTTTCAAGCACTACTCTGATGGGTTTAACAACACTGCAAGAAACCATTCATATCCTTCACTCCCCACTCTATACCTTCTTCTCCTTTACTACCACCGCCACCCCCCAAAAAAGAAACATTAAATACAGAAGTGTGGAAATAGCATTACAAACTCCAGCCCAGGCAGGTCTCCAAAGCACAGCTGAGCCCTGGGATTCTGGGCAGCCAAGAAACACACATTGGAAGAAAGCTCCAATTGGAAAGAAAAAGTTTACCTGCATAAAGACCAAGGACCAACCACCAAGGATGTTGGTCCAGAACTGTTAACTCCTGCAGGCGTTGGAGTGATTCCAAGCATTTATCCAGCTTTCCATCACTATTGCGTATAACCAGGTATCCCTACAGTGTCCTGTGGCTCACATCTAGAATGGGCGCGAGGCTCATTCTTCAGGTTACCCACATTTTCCATCTTATCCTGGAATTCTAATAATCAATAAAACCCATGTATGGTGAAAATAAAGGGATCCTGCACTGCGCAGGGCCTTTAAATAGCAAGCTCTCTTTGGAGCCTATACTGCTATGGCCATCAGAGAAAGGCTGCAGTAGCACTACCTGGAGCATACGAAGCTTCCCAAGCCGAGCCAGCCAGTGTTCCCCCAGCCTTGTAGTTTGTTTCATGGATGGTTTGCTGTGGAGCAGGCAAGGTGGCTGGAGGCATATGTTGCAATATGAAATGCTGGGACAGTTTGTTGAGGGCACCTCCATCTTCACGGTGGTGAGAACCACCCGACCATAACAGCTGTCTCCATGCAGCTGTGCTGGCCCCACTTCCCTCAGAAAACAGGTTCCCACTGCCCATGTCCCCACAGCTGCACAGGATCAGCTGCAGACACTCAGTGAGAATCATTTCAGCTCTAAAAGGAAAATCAAAGTGTCGGTTCAGGATAACGCTAGAGAGAACAGCTGAGGCTCAGCTGCACTTACAAGTCACCACCAAATCACCAAGGCTGATTCAATTCTTTTTGAGTCAACTGTTTCTCCCTGTTCCTTTAGTCCACCTACCTGTGTCTTCTAGGGATCTGCATTTCCCTCTGCCTAGTGAAAAGGAATAGACTTTTATATACCTTTATAACGCAGAAATAGATGTTATGCCCCATCACACCACTACAATCCAGTTTTCACATCCTGGGATATTTTGATGAGTGACACCTTAAAAACTCACAGCACTTTACTATTCACTGTAGAACATCATTGTTTTAGCATTACGCAACAAGTACACAAATAAAATAATGGAAAGGAAGGGAAGGCCACAGGACCTATATGATCTACTACATTAAATGCAATCAGGAGAGCCCATTTAACGTGGTCTGGCAATTACCCATTTAAACAGAATTACAATGTCTCTAATCATATTGGGACACACAACAAGCAGAAAAGAAGGTTAATCAGCTTAATGGACTGGAACAGGTAAGCCATTTTGTTATTTGGTTTTTGAACCATAATGTGAGAGTCAAGAGTGCCACAAGGTCCACTGAGCATGTTGCTTTCTGATTCTTAGGCACTTGGACGATTGTTTTAGGTCCTTTCCAACTGAACAATTCTAAAATTAGTAGTATTTGAAGTGCAATTTCCCAAATAAGTGGGTCATACTGGTGCCCTAAGCACAAGAACAAGGTGCCTTAAGGCAAGCAAAGTTATAAACTTACAATGCATCATATTACCTTCCTCCATGCCTACACGTAGGAGCTCAACACCAAGTAGCTTCTCCCTTGTATGCTGCTACCACAGAGTAGTTGAGGCACAGTGACACACCGTCACCTATAGAACAGTAATGGGTTTAATTGCCTTAACCCTGAATCTCCCAGAGAGAAAAGTACCTCCTTTTTTGGGCATTAGAGGAGAGCAATAAACACACTCATATTAAAAAAAACAGCTCTCCTTTGGGCTGCATGTGATTGTTTGCAGTGGTGCCTTCTTTTGTAACTGTCAATGGGTGGAAGAACCTTTTTCATGGTACAGACTACTGGTACGTAAAGCTACATGGTTTTCTGCAGCTACTCAGCTGCGAGCTGTTTTACACTGAAGGCGAAGCAAGACTGTAGGGTGATTTTTATAACTTCTTATTAAACTACAGTAGGGTTAGAAGGCTAAGCCTGAAGTCAAGACCTTTGCTATGCTAGGCAGGACAGAACAAGAGTGCCCTTGAGACAAAGAGCGTGATAGCCAGTTAAAATAATCCCACAGTTTTGGATTGCTTAACTGTCAAACCAGCTGTCAAAGCACTTATTCTCTGTCAGAACCTCGTTGCTCCTTACTGTGCTTTCCCTTATATCGCAAAGGTGGGAGGTGCAAATAAGTCACTGACTCGGCTCCAGACACAGACCCCCTTCTCTTCGCCTTCCTCACACTCCAGCCAAGTACCAAACAGCACAGCTGACTCTGAAGAGACTTATATTGAGGAGCCCGTATGTGCCTACAGACACTTTACATCTACCTAAAACACAATTAACCAACACTGGGGAAAAAAGGCTTTTTGGGGAACAATACATGTATTTGAAAAGTTTGAGTTTAGCTGAACACACACTTGCATTATTTAACACACGTTCACCCCTTGTTCTGTCTGCTCTGTCCCCACCATTTACTGCTAAACAGGTCCCTTATCTTTATTGATCACTTAATTTATCTTTTCTTAACTCCCCTTGCTCCGTCTGGTGCCGTGTGTCCAAGGTATTGAGGCTAAACATCCGTCTGTTCATACTGTCATGACGGGTTTGCCTTTGAAAGAATAGGGGGAGCAGGTGGTGTGACTAAGTAGACCCCTGACAGAATAGGGGCACCATTGCTGTGTCCTGTCCCAACCTGCCAGCGATTCCCCACCCTCCCAACTGTTCCACATTAAAGCAGTCAACTGTGGCTTTACAGTCCAAGTTTTACACAACTGTTTTACAAACCAGGAAGAATTTCTTTTGTTGAAAATCTTTTGTTAGGCAGCGCAGAATGGGGGGGGGG
>NW_009259429.1:2481896-2484092 GCF_000687185.1 Egretta garzetta | reverse complement strand
AAAATTTTTTGGGGGGGGAGGGGGGGGGGGGGGGGGGGGGAGGGAGCGGGGTAGAGGGAGTGGAGAAAGCCCGTTCTGAGACCAAGTGCATTTTAATGCGTATGTAGATATACACTGCGCGATGTGCCAAGCCGCTGAGCTCACTTGCTCTGTATTTCTGTGCTCCTTTTAAGGTCTCTTTGAAAGCAGTTGCACAACATATCTTTCAAATACATCCATCTTTTTCATTTTCTTGGGGTCTTTTAGTCATTTTCCTTTACTACTCCTTATGGTACAATTTTGGTTTATTAGAGCAAGACTGAAAACATCCAAATTAAATCAACTCTCTTATGTTTTTCTCAATAAGAATAGAATATCCATTTTTTCAGTGTTGCAAAATTATTATAAATCCATCTAACTGGGTAGACGTCCCCAAAGAAAAGTCCAGATGATGTTTCAATCACATTCCGGTTTCCGAGCAATCCTTCTCCAGGCACCATGCTGCTTCTGATCTCATCCATCGTCTTTCCTCACAGCATTCAGTGGTGTGTATTTCAACCCAGGTGTAGGAAAGCACTTGTACACATGGGTTATCTCTGAGATAAGAAATGCTGAAATGGTCTGGTCCATAAGAGATGGAACATTCAGGAACTCACAAAACAGAACCCAGAAAAAGCAAATATTTGTTACAGCTGTGAACCTAATCTGGTATCACCACCAGAGTGCTACCAATAGTTGCATAAAAAAACTGAACCTACAAAGTTCTTCTCGTTTGCTTTTTTCCTTCTCCCTGTGAGAATTCACGAACTTGTTAAGTCACAAATTTTTCAAAGCCAAACACAAGATGGGGTAGTTTCCACATTTTCAAAGGAAAATGACAATTTTATGCATATTCACATTTTGCGCCATAACCTTTTTTCCACAGGCAAAAATGTATTGAAAGTTCTATTTCAGGCAAAACAGCAAACCAAGAGACAGAGATCCTTTCACTTTTTTAAAGATACTGCAGTCAAGTGCTCAAATCTCTGTACAGGGGAAAAAAAAAAAAAAAAAAGTTGGCTTCTCTTTTCTTTCCTTCGGAGACTTGTCTGCCTTCCTACCCTCCCCCTCCCCATCGGGCTGCAGTGGAAAGACAAAAGCTGAGACCCTGCTCCTATAATAGGTGATGGCAAAATTTCTATGAGGTCTGAATTTCACCCAAACTGCCGAGTCCTGCAGCAACCACAGAAATCGGTGACTGTTGCCTAAAGACGGAAGGATCCACAGTTTTTATTAGATCATAGGGAAAGTACTAAGGATTAATCCTGCTAAAAGCACTGTTTTCTGTTAGGAGCCTGATCCTCCCAAATATGCAAGTAATTGACTTTTTAGTTCAACTGATATTAAGGGTACAGTTTGGGGTTTATTTTAGCTTCCTGATAAAAAATAAAGCATAAATATATCCAAAAAAAAAAAATCAGAGCTAAAATGAAATGCTTTGGAATGAAGCCCATGTTAAAAAAAAAAAAAAAAAAAAAGGAAAACTGGGAAGAGAAAGGGTATGTTCAGAGAAATCCTGACTGACGTATGTCCCTTCAGAACCCTAGTGGTTAGGTCGGTCACTCAGAATATTCCGTTTCAATCCTTCCCTTTCTTGAAAGGATCTGAAGGGCTTCTACAGAAAGCACTAAACCCACCAGGATACACAATGGCATGGGTGCTATACGATTGCGTCATATACTCATATCACTGCAATTCCACTGTGCATAAAAAGTCAATGATCTTTGAAGCCAGCATCGGAAGTATCTTTTCTCTGAGACCAGTGTCCTAACCATGAGGTTCTTTGAGTCTTATTTTACATTTCCAATCTCACTGAATATTTATTCTATATGTAGTGAAGCACCACCTACAAGACAGATGGGAAGCTCATCTCACCTCGCCCTCTCCGTTATTTTATGCCGTGGGGCTTAGGGCAATCAGGGCCGTCTCCCTACAGAAAGGAGACAAAGATTTCATTTTTCCTGGATTGAGGAGAATACTGAACCTAGCATGTTCATGGGAAAAAAAAGGGATTACTGTGACTTATTTTCAGTCCAAACTTCTTCTCAAATGCAGTAAGAATTTGAAATATTTTCTTGATAACCAAACCAGCAATATCAGTGGACAGTAGTACATCCCCAAAAGTTTATCCAGACTTAGAAATGATCACCAAAAGGAGATGAGGATCAGCATCACCAA
>NW_009259429.1:2474001-2481842 GCF_000687185.1 Egretta garzetta | reverse complement strand
TATTTTAGCATTGTAGGTAAGCAGAGAAAGAGGATATCTACAGGTATCTGTACAGAGGATGCCCACAGAGACCTATAGATCTAGAGTCTGTAATTTAAAAAGTGTACCTAGCCATTTTCTCAAGAACAGAGGGAAATACCTGTTAACAAAGCTTGAGGGAAAGAAAACATCTTACATCTCCATTCATTTTAAAGGCATTACAAATTACATACCTACTTTGGAAGAACTCTGTCACAAATACTGCATTATCTGTAAATTGTCAGCCTGCCTTCCAACTGTAAAAATCACAACATCTACTTATAGATTAGAAAATCCTTCCAGATTGTCCGTTTTGAATATTATATATAATGTCTCTACTACCATGTCTAACAATACCTTTTCATTCCTATTAACTTCTTAAATGCTGACTAGCTTTTCTCAAATGTGTATATGGAATGTCAGTACATTTGAATGCACAACATTCAAAAGGTAGGGGCAAAAAACAGGTGTGATGTCCGCAATCATTCTATTGTATCTGCTTGTGCGAGTTAGTCTGTCTGTCTAGAATCTCTTTGTCTACAGAAATACTTGGAGAATTACCAAATCAGTTAAAGTTATCCTTATATTATACTAAGGACAGAGAACCAAAGAGATAGATAGAAAAAACGTGAAACCAGACAGATGACCCACTACTCATCGTGACCTGCAAGGTAAATCTGAATTGGATCACAAATGACCTAACTAACTAACTAGGTCTGAAATGAGTCTCGTGGTCTTTCCGATCCTTGATGGACGTTTGTCTGCGTCACAAAAGACACCATACAGTTTGGCACAATTTGACAGAACTGACATTTTCAGAGAGGCTTATTGCTTGGCAAAGCACAGGTATCGTAGGTCAGAGTTAGTTGTATTGGCTGATCTGCTACATGCAAGGTTGCATGGCAACTGCCAAAAGCTGTCTAGCATCAACAGTGCTTCCTTTCCAAGAAAAATTTAAGTAATGAAACATCCCAGCATATGGATGAAAGAAATGTTATTTTACAGGTCAGTCAGCTACATGCACCTGGTTATTCAGAGGTAAGAATAAGCTTTCTGCGCTGGTACATACAACCCTCAAAATATTTTATGTGGAAAATTTTGCTGCTTCTATAAAACAATTTTGTCATTTGCTGCACACATCAAACTCGATTTAACTTGCTTAAAAGTCACATGCCGCTATCCCTAATATATATGATGTCTTCATTTTACTTTCCAAATGGATGGGACAAAATTAAAAGAGGAAAGGGGGAAAAAAAAAATCATATTAGCAGCAACTTATCCCATTGCAAATGCAATATTTGTGTAATTGTGTATAATCGTTTAAAGTATAATTTAATACATCCCTTTAACAACCCACAAATTATCACTTGACAACTAGAAATAATAGGTCTTTTTGTTAAAAACAGAAAGCATGTGAAGACTAAAGGTTAAACAGGTCTTTTCATCATGATAAATCACTGGTTAATGAGCCTGGTATTGTTGGGTATTATACTTGCTCACTTTAATGCCATTACCTTCTGGTTGTAAAGCTGACACTACTAATGATCTTCATTCTTTGAACTTTTCCACAATATTGACTGGTTGCATAGAGCAGATGTTACTTGGATTTGACTGCAAAAGTGGCAATTCTTCTCAGGCTTGGACTGGCCCTGAAAAGAATGATACTGAACACAAAGTATTTTGATATCTCGAAGTCAAAAGATTCTTCTCTAAGTGTCAACCACTACTCTTGCAGTTTCTTGGTATCACACAAAAATCAGTCACAGATAAGATATAAATAGGCTTCATCTATTTTCTGCAGTTCCTTTTTTTTAAAAAAAAAAAAAAAAAAAAGAGTTGTAATAACATAATGAACCAATACAATAAAGTTTGTATCTAGTCTCTGTTGTTGTACCTGTAACTTCTCCTGCATTACAGCATTCACAAGTAAAAAAACCTTTCAGTTCTGCATTTCACAGCTTTCCTTGGTCTTGACTGAAGGACACTGAGCTTGCCAGGAGCCGTATTAGTGTGCCAAGCGCTAACAAAATAGGATGCAGAAGGCTTGCACACATATGTTTGTGTACCCACATCCATCACTTTTTCTCCCAGGGGGGAGGAGGTCCAGCAGAGCCCAGTTCCCCTTCACTAACAGGCAGTTATAAGAAGTAGTTACTTGACACCTCTTCAAAATACAAGGGCTGACTATTTTTGTGATGGACTAGGTTCAAATAAACTCTATTTGGGAGCAAGATGGAAGACTTAAGGGTAAGAAAGCAAGAATAATCATGGAAGCTTCGTGTTTATCCCCATTCCTTTCTCCTCCTGACCTTGCCCTTTTCTTGCATCTCTTCCTGCCCTGTTCCTGATGCTACTGGATTCTATACTTAGAAAATGTGGACCGCAGGGCAAAATTCAAACCTCAGGAAGGCAGAGGAAGTTTTACATCAAGTTCTTGGCCAGAAGGATTTTCCTGCATTGTAGAACAGAAATGGGGACAACTGAACTCACCATGCCCAAAGTCAAACCTCAGGCCATTGCACCCTTCGCACACACATTCTTTGTATACTTCTGTGCAGCAACAAGCACAAAAGTTGCGGTTTAGCTTACATAAAGGCCATATTCTGCCCTCGTTGCAACACTATGTTATGCCTCGTGGACTTTAGGGACTTCTAGATTCTTTCCTACTTTTGCTTAAGTAAGGGTTTGTTCTTCTTTTCTTCCAGTGAATTTTGGTAGAACGGAAAATGAGGATGTGATTGATTTTATAAATATCATTGAGGTGATGGAGTCAAGTTTCATGTGAGGTGAATGAAAAAGTCACCAATTTCTCTAAAGAAAGCAATAAATACTAAAATCTCCATACCAAACAAATCCAAGCTCCAAAAGGCATTTTACATGTACTGCTAACAACTCACTGGTGCCTAAAAATTATTAATTTTTCTTCCTAAGTGATTAATGAAAGTTTAATTCTGAAGGTTTAATCCTTAACCTGCATGGGAAGCTAAAGAAACTTTTCAATAATATTAATCCCGCAATATAAAAAAGTAAGCACGAACATATTTCCTGCCTGTCACCTCTGATTCTACCGAACTCAGTCATATTGAGAGAAATACTTTTCATATACTATGTCTATCACACCAGAAGCTGAGGCTATCTGAGTTGCAAAGAGGGTCTCTTGCTCAAAGAACTTGGAGCTACTCGCATATAGGATAAAATCCTGAACAAGTCAACCAAAGCATCAACCAAGAAAAAAAAAAAAAATTACTTGAGAAGGAATTAGGTAGACACGATTCATTTATTTAATGAGGGGTGGGACGTAGTCTTTAGTAACTCCACAGGTAGCAACCTGAGTATTTCTTATCTGAAAGACGTCCTCTCCAACAGTATAGAATACACTTCTGCCTAGCACGGGCCCTGTCCTAGTGTCAGAGGAAAACTGTCAGTCGTCCCAGCTTGCAGTTAGGAGAAACATTTTTAAAGCCATTTGCAAAGTTGCTGTTAGATAATCTAAACATCTATTTATCTATCATATCTTCCCACAATCTGAACCGCCTTCTTGCCAAAACCCAGGTTAGCTTATGCTATAGAGATATAAATCCTCTCGTACTCAGACTTTATCATACACACAAAACAAGAATTTTCATTTGAAAAATATTTACTTGTTAGTGCAGCCAATTTGTTTCTATTTTAGTAGCTACAATGTGTGTTTTTCATCATGTACAAATTAGTCAGAAGTACTTTGAACGGTGTGGTTTTGATAAAATGGCCTTTTAAAAAAACATTTTTATTGTGGGTAGTGTCAACATTTTTTTCCTTTTGCTTATCAGTTTAAGTTTTCCCCATTTTATTGATGAAAACAATAAAAATAATAGTGACTACTGCCATGAATAAAGCCCTTTGAATCTTGTGGACCCCACACAAATGCTCCATGTATCTTAAGATTCTTTTTCAACCCATTCCACTCCTATTCTTTGATGCCAGTATTGCAAACTGCACTCTCACTCCCTGTGTAATGTTCTCAGACAGCCTTTATTTTTGCCATTAAAATCTTTCATTTTTAGGAGCTATTTCTGAATTTTTTTCTTGGATGAGATGCAAGACTAGTGGTTGAACATCTGTACTCCTTTGGACATTCAGATATAGTTTATTACCATGTAATCAGAGCACTTCTACAGTATTTGGGCCACTAAAAATCATTAGTGGTAAACACTTCAGCACAAGCTAATGCAAATTATCCAAGAAAGGCCTTGTCAGACAAACCCTATTTCCCCCAGAGGCACACCCATTGGGAGTAGTGGTTTCACAGAAGGTGGGTAACTTCTTTAATCAAACATATTAACTCCTTCCATATTTCTGTCTCTACATCCTCAGTAACTCCACGGCTCAATTTACGTGTCTTGATATTGAAAAGCAGAGCTGTGCATCAGGTAATTTCCCTGAAGCTGCCTATCTTGGCTTCAGGGTCTGCTCTCTCTTGACAAAACACCTCTTTCACAGAATCCTCAATTTCTACTAGCAGATTTGTGATTTAAACAGCGGCATCTGACTTTGTTCATGCTCCCATTTTTATCAAGCCCATGATTCCCACTTACCTTGCCTCCCAAAATCATGAATCCAAATTAAAGTAGCATGCTTATAAGAATTGTAACAAGTAGTACCTTAGTTTATTTATTTCACTATTTCTTTAGGCAGAAGTTTTATTGCAAGGAAAAAAAGTCTATATAATTGTGTGTGTCTGTCTCTCTACAATGTTCTATGTGCAACACAGCGTGATGCAAAATATTCATTTAACATACTTTCTCATACTTCTATAAAAGTCCAGGAGAAGCTCTGGACTGGCAGCAGAACTGGCTGAAAAGACTTTCAAGGCAATCTAATAGAAAGCTTTCCCCAGAATACACCCCTACACATTCATGCAGCCTCCTCTGCCTCTCACCCCCTATTACTTGACCACACTCACCCCCACTGGCCCTTTGCCTTTGACCTTTCTCTGCCACTGCCTCTGATTTTGTATTTGTTTTCCGAGGGGCTATTATCAATCACTTTTAAGTACCTTTAAGCAGGACATTTAACCTAGGCATGTGAAAGTAGTAGATCCTTCCATCTAAAGAAGAAATAAGTTATTGTGAGCAAGACATAGTTTATATCCCTTAAGATACTAAAGCCAGAAAGAAAAAAATAAACAGGGAAAATAAACAAGTTGCATGTGTTCTAGTTGAAAAAAAAAAAAAAATATATATAAAGGGTAAATAAAGAAGTTGCACATGTTCCAGTTGAGAGCTTGCGTGTTCATGCTCCCATTTTTATCAAGCCCATGATTCCCACTTACCTTGCCTCCCAAAATCATGAATCCAAATTAAAGTAGCATGCTTATAAGAATTGTAACAAGTAGTACCTTAGTTTATTTATTTCACTATTTCTTTAGGCAGAAGTTTTATTGCAAGGAAAAAAAGTCTATATAATTGTGTGTGTCTGTCTCTCTACAATGTTCTATGTGCAACACAGCGTGATGCAAAATATTCATTTAACATACTTTCTCATACTTCTATAAAAGTCCAGGAGAAGCTCTGGACTGGCAGCAGAACTGGCTGAAAAGACTTTCAAGGCAATCTAATAGAAAGCTTTCCCCAGAATACACCCCTACACATTCATGCAGCCTCCTCTGCCTCTCACCCCCTATTACTTGACCACACTCACCCCCACTGGCCCTTTGCCTTTGACCTTTCTCTGCCACTGCCTCTGATTTTGTATTTGTTTTCCGAGGGGCTATTATCAATCACTTTTAAGTACCTTTAAGCAGGACATTTAACCTAGGCATGTGAAAGTAGTAGATCCTTCCATCTAAAGAAGAAATAAGTTATTGTGAGCAAGACATAGTTTATATCCCTTAAGATACTAAAGCCAGAAAGAAAAAAATAAACAGGGAAAATAAACAAGTTGCATGTGTTCTAGTTGAAAAAAAAAAAAAGAAAATATATATAGGGTAAATAAAGAAGTTGCACATGTTCCAGTTGCCAGAGCTTGCGTTAGGTTTGAAGTGCCTCACAGCGTTATCCACTTTGATACCCCACAAACCAAGACTTCTGCTTAGAAAAGTTCAAGTGCTGGTGTCAGCTAATTTCTCTTGTACCAAAATGTTGCATTTTATTTCCACTGATTAGCATAAAATTGTTCCCATTGTCTCAGCCACAGAGGCACACAATGGTGCCAAAGATCCCTGCAGCGGGGAGTTTCTGCGTATTTCCAGCTCCCGGCTTTGCTTTAGAATTCATTAGCCACAGGAACACCACATGCTCTGTGCTGGATTTCCATATATACATCAAGCAAAAATACTATTTCTTTATGGCAGATCCCTAAAAATTTTAATTATCTGCTCTCAGCCACCAGAGAAATTATTTTTTGCCATTGAATGATGTGGCTGAAGCCATAATATGTCTAATATTTTTTTCCTGTTTATCCTTTTATCTGCCAATATCTACTCTTACCTGCCAATATATCGTGTACACATGATTTTTCTATAACGTGGCTACTACTGAATTCTCTCAGTCATAAGAAAATTGTACATACATGCAAGAAGCCAAAAAAAAAAAAAAAAAAGGCAGATTTCTCCTAAAAATTGCTGTGAAACATTCGAAAGGGTTTCAAAAATGACTGCCAATAGCTATTATTTCACTCCCCTTCCTCTCCTTTCTTCTCTTCCATTTTCCTCCTCCTACGTTTCCGTCTACCTACTTGGAGTTATTCTTGCTTTCATTATGATGGAAAAGCTATTGTAAGCCAAAAAAAAAAAAAAAAAAGGCAGATTTCTCCTAAAAATTGCTGTGAAACATTCGAAAGGGTTTCAAAAATGACTGCCAATAGCTATTATTTCACTCCCCTTCCTCTCCTTTCTTCTCTTCCATTTTCCTCCTCCTACGTTTCCGTCTACCTACTTGGAGTTATTCTTGCTTTCATTATGATGGAAAAGCTATTGTGAAAAAAAAAAAAAAAAGAAAAAAATAAAGAAGAGGGGTTTTCCCTGCTGGCTGGAGGAGCCCCCCAGCCAGTCCCATGTCCCTTAAGGGAGACAGGGAGAAGGAGGAGCTCCTCACATGGGATTTGCAATTGAGAAGCCCCATTTTTCTGCCCTAACAAATCTTGTTCTTGGCTCTGTTAACTCCCGCTGGCTGCAGCTGTCCTGGCAGGTCACCCTCCCAGAGACCTCGATACAGCCAGAGGAGACAGGGCGAAATGAGCAGGGGAGAAAAAAAAAAACCAAAACCAGAACTCCTCCGTAAGTAACTGTAGAGGACTAAGGAGTGCAAAGAAAGAAACATCCCAGCCAAACTCCTTGTGCTTTATGGCTCTCTCCGTTACTTGGCACTAGGCTTCTTGATACTGTTTTTGGTGCATTAACAAGAAAACATTCATTACAGAGGTTTTACAGATTTCCTCCCCCCTCCAAAAAATCATATTTGACAGCTGTTCCTCTTAAAATGGATGAATAAGGAACTCATAAATAAAGGACTCTCATTCTGTCTCCCGCATCTCAGTATAGCACCAGCACTGCCCTCACCAAACTTTTCCAGAAATACCCAGGAAAAAAGGAGATTGGAAGCCTTCCCCATATTCCCATGGCACATCTGCTAATTTTGGTTATTAAAACAATTACCTGAGCAATTATATTGATCAGCTTTTTTTTCAGCAACATATTATTTTGAAGAGGGGTCCCCAGGGAATCAGTGCTTTTCATTTTCCCTCCTCTTGATGCAAATGAAAATAGTCTGGGTTGGTAGCTACTTTTTTTTTTACCTAGCAAAATCACTTTAAAAGTTTAAATATTGCTATGCGTGTGACACCTC
>NW_009259429.1:2429001-2469001 GCF_000687185.1 Egretta garzetta | reverse complement strand
AATGCCCCAGTTGGGGGAACGAGCAAGCCACGTGGCTCGTGTAGGAGTCAAATCGAAATCAAATCCCATTCAAAAAGTCAAAGTCTCTATAAATTTAAAGATGTCTATCTTATATCTGCAGGGTAAACTTGGTTTCTAGTCACCCTCCGTCTTCTAATAGTCAACACTGGCACAAATGTCACCACTATTTGCAGCACTAAGAAGCAGATAATGCGAGTCCTGTCTTGTTAGGTTCTCTTGGACTTGCTCTCCAAAGAGCCTAAAGATCACCTGTACAAATGGGGGGGAGGCAAACTGCAGGGAGCAAGAGTAATTTTCCCTAGGTCATATGACCACTTGTGGCAGAGCAGGCAATAAAATCCAAGTGCCTTATTTCCAGCCCAAAAGGTAGCACTAGAACAGGCCAAGTTCTTTTAACATCTACTGCCAGTTCAATTAAGGTTGTATTTCAGGCAGATTTATGTTGGCTTTTAAATTAATTATTTTAATGGTATTTTGCATTCTGTGTCACTCTTCCTTCTGGTGTCTCGAAGTGGCTTACACTATCTAGCTAAAAATGACAGCAACCCTTATGGCAAGGGCTGAAATATACCTTCTCACAGTTGGGGAGCTCATAACTGAAAGCCCATACAGCAAATCTTGTCCCAGGGAGTTTTGTCTGCTTGCCCAAAGATTTCCACCCCTCCTCCTTCAGCTTTTAATTTCTCTGGAGCACCTACACGGTGCTGTTAAGTTGTGGTGTTCGATCAGTGGCCCTCTACTGATTAAGGAAATTTGCTTTCTAGCAAAGTTTAAATGTAAGTAACTTTCTGTAGTACGTAGCCACTAATGATGAATGTACTGCCTTAGTTCTCTGTAGCTCTTATCCTCTTAGGTGAGGAGAAAACCTCTGTGTGTGTTCCTGACCCATTTGCATGTCTCCTTGATCTGCTGAGTTGGTGTGGCAACTTGCTAGACAATGGTCAGCATTGTGCGAGGCAACTCGCATTGACACTGCAGTCCACAACAGAACTGGTCTTCTGACAGGCACTAACCCAAAGCAAAGGGAAGAAAAGAATGGAAAACATTATCCATAAAGAAAGATTGAATATAAGAAGTCTTTGGTTAGTATAGCTTCTCTAGTAGCTCTTCTCCAGTTCAAGCCAATACCCAATTTGTTGAGAAACAAATAACAACCGCAAAGCAGGCAGCCATACAAAAGAGCGAGGTTTAAAACTTTGACCAAACAAAAGTTCATTTGTTAAGCGTCTTGCCCAGTTGTCACGATTATATCAAAAAAAGCAGAACTGTGATCCATTAATGAACATCTAAAGGGATGCATGACATGGCTGGTTTTATTTGCAGTTGACACAAGGCTCTTAAATGACGTATCTGGGGATCATTTATTAATCCATGCCCGGTTTGTTTTCATGCTGTGTCAGGGAATCTAAATGGAAAATGGGTGCTTTGCTTTATCTCTGCAATTCTTTGTTTGGATGTTTGTTTGTTTTCAAAGCTTGCTTGTCTGATTAATAAGGCCAGTGTCATGCAGAATAAAAGAGGGATGTGTCACATTAGTTCTTCACACAGTTCAATGTCCTCCTGGCTCAGTGACTATTTCTCTATTTCAGCAATCATTTTCTAATTAATGTTACTTCCACATGATCTATAGGGGAAAACAAGTTGATTCCCATTTGAACAAGCTCAAAAGCCATGTACAGTCTGATTCTTTGCTCTATTTAAGCCTATAAACCAGGAATAATTCAAGTCAGTATGTTTACACCAAAATAAATTAGGGGGACAATCGGATGTGTAGGATGTAATGAATGCATGGAATTTCTCTCGATGGTCAGACTCTTTGAGTGTAATCATAACTTCATTAAAATCAATGGAAACCTTCACTAGGGAAATCAGTGGGCCCTGAATTGCACCGAGGAGCTCAGACTCCTAGAAGCCATAGTTATCACTATAAATGGGCAGACATCAAATTAATGCGGACACTATGTTTGTAGCCAATGGTGAGAAAACAAACTGCCCAATTTCAGTATCTTTCTGAATCATGACACTCATGGTTTTTAGACCTAAAAAAGGGGCTTTGTGTATCAATATGGCAGCAGTGACAAATGGGAAGAATTATGGCTTGCCAAGTAAGAAGTTCAACTCTGTAGACCAAGAGAAGGCATATTACTCCTGGAGCTCCCTCTTCTTCCAGACACAGCCACAAAGCAAAATTTATGCATGAGAATTTGACCTAATTACTCAAACCACTTCCACATTGCTGGTATCTTCTGAAGTGCTTTAGCAGTTAAAGGAAGATGAAAGACTAATACGCATTTGTCAGTGCTATATACAGAGGGGAAAAAAAAAATTCCTAACTGGCTTCCATGATTAAATAATATATCACCTCTAGTATATTGCAAGTATAATAGCACGGCAATCGCCAGCTGTTGTGAAATATACTGCAGGGTCGGTTTAGTTTGTTTCTCTTTTTTAATCAGCCATGATAACTACCTTAATAAGTGACACATAGTGCCTATAAACTATAGCTCTTGATTACATTAATAGGATAAAGGCCAAACGATGATCATAAGACAAATTATAGGAATAGTTTACAGGAGCATAAATGAATGGCATATTGTCTGATACAGGATAATAGTTCTTTACTAGTGTTACCAAAGATCAGGAGTTCATTTATGGAAGATTTTAATCTTTTTTAAAAGAAAATTTACAAGAAAGTCACATATATGGCAGAGCTGTGAGTCAATATACTTAAGTCTCAAATCATAAACATTTTGAGAATTAAAAATACCCCATGAAAATAAGCCACCAATTTTTCTTTAATGAAACCTCATTTTCCACCTGAAGAAATTACGAAAACTCAAATTTCCTTTGAAAAAAAAAAAAAAAAAAAAAAAAAAATTTCCCAGCCAGTCCCTGCAGAATAGTAGCAAACAAGATGCTCTTAAACAGCTAGTTATCCACTGGCATGCTGAGCTGTAATTAGTCAGTGGGAAATGCCTAATGTGCTGGTAGGTGATGCGATACTGGGATTTACAGATGTATTCTCCTAATGAAATCAAGTATGGCGTCTTCTTGATGCAACACTGCTGCAACGTTCTGGATGGTTTTTATTGTAGCACTTCTCAGCTTTTCCGTCTCAGCCCCTGCCTTGCTCTAAGCGTGCATGACTGCCTGGATTACCCCAGTCTAACCAACCCGATATCTGGTCTCTAACAGTGGCAAAGAGCAGGTGAGTTCAGGAGAACACAAGCACACCACTAGCATTCTCCTATTTTTAACTCTTGCAATTTTCAAAATAATTGCACTTTCTTGTAGAATCACATTGATGGAGAGCAGATGACAGGTTTCCTTCAAAAGAGAGACTGAAAACACTGGCACTGTCTTGAGTGCGAAACAAAGCAAAAAAATCAAACACCACGATCTGCTAGAGACAAGAAGATTCCAAAGAAATAGCCAAGAAATGCAGGAAGAGCTGAAACGATTGCTGGCATGGGCTGCTGACCAGTAATTTAGCTGCATAAGGCTCTTAACTTCTAAGAACTTTTTTGAAATCTCAGATTTGGCAATCAAATCTGTCATTCTGACAGTGATCCTAGTAAGGAAAGCACAAAAGCTTCTGCCCTTGATTCTGTATGTTATTGAGATCCAACAAGGAGTATTTATGGGACTGTTAAGAAATATTATTTTGACCTAGCTATGTAGTAAAACACCAAGAATTTCCTGCTCAACTATTCATTTCACAGAATACAACGTTCAATGAAGAAAGCACAGCTTATTTGTCTAAGGATCAGTAAGGTCTGGATCTCTGCTTTAATATAGCGAGCCAGCTGCCGAGGATAAAGCTAGGATCAGGTGTCTCGCAGAGCTGAATACTTCTTTCACAAATACTTAGGGCTACGATCAGGGATCATACAAATAATATGTCCCATCTCATAGAGTCCTGGTTTTCCTAACTTTGGTCTACAGACTCATCTGAACAAGTGAAATACCAAGAAAGATCATGGGGGAAAAAACCCTCGATGTCTAGAAGGGCCTTCACAGGCAAAGATGTGAACTGTGCAACTTTTATCTTCATCTGCTAAAAGTTTTTCTTGCTGCATTTCACCTGCTGTTGCTTTCATAACTTTTCCACTGAGCTGTAGGGAGCTGTATAAACAGGTTATGCTGCCGAATATATCCTCACGTGTATCCAAGGGACCTTCATTGCTCCATTTATCTCCATTTATTTAGAAAGGAGGAAGGAGCGTGTGTGTCAGCTTCTGAGTAACTTCACATGTAAAGCATTTTCAGATGTCTGTTTTCAGCCTAAGGAAAGAAGTTCCTCCTTCCATCTTCCACACCCACCTCTATCCTCGGTCTGCTGATCTGCTTTACACTGCCTGGGATATTTAAATTTTCACCACACTGGATATCAGCAAGAGATTCTTAGCCACCAAAACCCAATACACGCCCTTCTAAGGGCATGGCCCAGATGACACATTTGCAGAAATGATACGATAGTCCTGCCTCTCAGTGCAGCCTGCAACTCGCTTGTCTTCAAAATATCCACAACCTATTGTACTGGATTTGAAAATGCTAGTCACTCGGGGTGGAGTTTATGCCTGACACAGACCAGATAAACTTCAGTCATCGCCTCACAATACTTTTTTTTTTTTAATTTAATCTTTAAAAGGACAGGCTGCTGGTTAACTGAGAGTCCCCTGTTTGATTGACAGTATCTGTCAGAGGCAATGAACTCCACTTGAACATTGCCTTTATGTTCCTGTGTAAAGTTGTTCAACTGTGACCCTTCCATCTGTTCCAGCTAATCTGAAAGTCATTTAGGCCCGCTTCTCCATTCATCCTAAACACAGCACATTCTCCTGTTAACACACATATGCAAAGTTGTCGGGCTGTCAGCTACGTAAGGGCTCCCCCCCCCCCTTTTTTTTTTTTGGAAACTCTCACGACATCTGTGTCTACATTTCCTTGTAACAATTATAATTAAAAAAACCAAACAAACCAGAAACTACTTCAAATCTTACTAATTACTTTTTATGAACATGCCAGTAAATCTCACAACATCACTTCAGACAAGATTCAAAATGGTTCTTTAAGGAGAGACCGCCAGGTACCTGACTTCAGTGCTCCAATGTGCATGTGCAAACCTCCATATTTTAAAGATGGAGACAAATAGTTGTCTTGAAGAAGGTGCAATATCTTTACCAAAAAGTGCTTTTAAAGTTTTGGAAGATTACTACTCATAAATGGCTGTTCAAGCCAACTTCAAATATTTAAGATTATCATATCCTATTTGATATGCTATTTGAAAATACATACAAACTTACAAAAAAAAATCTAAAAACTCTTAGCAATTTTATGTTCTCACTTAATTTGCTCTTTAAAATTCATCTTGCACAGGTCAGAAACTATTCCACTAGCAACATCAGCACAGTTAGTATTTAGCATAAGAACAACTGGTAAATAATCTGTTCCTTAATTGCTAATGTTACTGTTCCATAGAAGCTAACTTTAAACCCAGGGGAATACATGTTCATTACGGTCCTGCTCAGATACTGCTGCAAAACTATATATTACATCCAACAACACTAAGAGAAGCCCAAGAAGTCATTTCTGAGTTATCCAAGGAAAGACTAAGAGAAGTTTCCTACCCAAGCATTTTGTTACTGTGACACATTTCATCATCATTTATTATTCGTTTCTGGTACATCCACACATTGGTCTTTAGACAAGACTGATTCACTGAAAATAAGGAAAAAAGCACAATGCCATCTATTCTAAATGACTTTTAGAATAAAGTGCAACCACTACAAACATTTCAAAGAACGAAAACAAAATAGCCATTGCAGGGGAAAAACATTACTGGTGTTATTACGGAATTTGTTGTGCATCTAAAGAGGACTGGAGTTGAATGCCACACACGCTCACACTATTTCTCAAATATTTATTATCTGGAATGTATATATCTGGTAGAATCTTGACTTCTTGGTAAACGTTAACACAAAATGAGTGACATTTGTAGTAAACCTTTGTTCTCATGGGTGATTCCTCTGACAGAAGTTATAGAGAAGAATAGAATCAGGAAAGAGAGAGAAAAAAAAAAAACCACAACAGAAAAAAAGCCCCAAATCTCCCTAGCCTACTGTTCAGCTCTGTCATAGAGAAGCAAAGAAACCAGACTTCCTATTCATGTATTACCCACTCTGGTTGTCATGCAAGCTTTTTGGCCTTTCTCATTGTACTTGAATGGTGGTAAAGTAATAAAGGCAATGGGATGAACTTCACTGCTGCTCTTTTTTTCTTTTTTTTCCCCCTTAAAAAAAAGAAAGGAAAAAAAAGTAGTGTTCCTGATTTCCCTTAGGATGTACTGGAGGCTCAACAGCAAAGATCTCTCGGCCTCACAGCCAAGACTCAATAGTACAAGATATGATTGTAATTCATGATTTTTTTTTTTAAATAAATAAGCGTCAAGTGCACGTGAATTGTCAAACTGGAATAATCCTTATGCCCCTATATGCTTTCCTACTATTCTCGTCAGAAAACTACTTGTTAAACCTATATGTAACAAAACACGTCAAAATTGCAGAGTTAACAGCAAAATGCTCAAAAATGCACGTGTCTTTTCATGCATATAGTCTCTGCTTAAAATATAGATCCTCTCTATGTACTTTCATTGGCAAAGAATTGAGGATGAGATTCACCTCATCTAACTAGAGGTCTTTAGGACAGACAGCTCCATCTGAACTAGCCTAGTCTGTGGAAAGAAATATGCTCTTTCAGGGTATTACTCATCTGATCTGTTCTAAATGTCAACCTCAGGAAGAGACTAGTCACACACCTTAGATGTGGTTGTTTCTCTTCAACAACTATAAAGGCGCTTGAGACCAGTAACTGACATCTACCCTGTTGTTTAGACTGATAAATCCAGGCCTTCATTTGCTGTAAATACCATCAATGAATAAGCTTTGACATTGCTCACCAAAGCTTCTGGCTCTAGAAGCTTGGTGTAGAGATATTCACGTTCGTGCTGGTGTTACTCTTAACATCTTCTTGCGTTACTGACAGTCAAATTAAAATGTTAAGGTACTAACAGTACAAATTTTCCATTTAACACAGAAAGGCTGTGCTATTGGATTGATAACTGTATTGATAATACAGTTAAAATAGCTTCCTAGGATCCATTGCTCTTCCTTGCCATGAAAATCATACTGGGCTACACGCACGGGTCTGGCAGAGTTAATTAGGTTGGGCTCTGGGTGCTGCCTGGCACATACCAGCCTTTAACTTTATGAGCTGGGAAACACCGTTGCTTCCCTTTTACACAGGATAAGGGAAAAGCAAAATGAATTTGCCATGACATAGAAATAGGACATAAATTTCCACAGAGAAGGAATTAAATTTCCCTAGGGATGGAAGAGAAGACTGATTTTCAGCAATAAGGAAGCTATGCATAATTAAGAGACCTCTAGGAAAGATCAGCCCCTTGTGTGATTTCCCAAGATCTCAGAAGAACAGTAAAAACCCCACAACTACTAAAGGACAGAGAGAGGGAAGTTACGGCAAAAAGTGGTATCGTATGTCCATGAAGGCTACAAAGAACAACCAGCATCTAAGATTCACTGAAGGGTATGGTTAATGCCAAGTTTGATTTTTTTTTTTTTTTTTTTTTTTTGAGCATTTGTACCAGTTGATCTTTCCGAAAAGCAACACTTTGTAGGAACATGTAAGGAAAATGCCAGTACTTTGGGTCTGAAAGAAAAATTGATAGACTTACAATGCCAGGGAAGAGGTCCTAAAGGGAAGTTCACAGGGAAAGAAAAAGAGAAAACATGAAGATTCAAGATGAAAATAAACCTTGTTTGTAGCTATGTGTTATACTGTGACAGTAGCACTCATCAGAGAGCCCAGTATGTTTACAGACCCTTTTTCTTAATATGTGCCTTTGAGCATAACACAGTCTTGGGAAAAGAGTAGGCAGTACAGGCAACATGACTTGTTTTCCATCTCGAGCTAGACAAAGCTTGGACTAAGCTGAGATTTCCATAGGAGGTTGTCATCTGCAAACTCTTTGTGATCACCTCTAAAGACTTTTGAGTCTTTAAATATGTACCTAGAGTAATATGTGGAGAGTACAGCTGGGCTAAAAAACTTCACAGATGAAGCCCTGTCAACTCTTTCCGCTCCCTTGTTTGATATACCCAAATCTGCTGATGTCCTACGGAGATGCACAATATGCCAAATAAATAAATAAATAAATATGTGCCTGTACATGTATGCAGATCCCCATCCTGGAAGTGGAAGAACTGCAGTTAATAATCAGTTTGCTGGTAAATACTATATATGCGGGAATCACACTGGCTCTATGTCAGTGAGGCTGAAGACAACTGAAGGTTGATAGCCTCACTTATCGCAGAGGGGATGGAGCTACACAAGGACCTGGAAAACCAACCCAGCAAATTATAAGTTATAACTGATCAGAGAAGTCTTCACTGTGTCCCTTCTCCCTCAATTCAAATGTCTGGTGTAAATATATTTTAATTCAACTAATCTAACAAGTTTGAAAAAAATTTAATTAGTTATCCTGAACCCCAAGAGACAGCATTTTGTCTTGGGTAGCCTCCAGGAAGGGCTGCTTTGTGTGGTTCAGGACAACAGTGTGCTGAGTAGGCAAAAGAGCCATTGTAAGCGTATAGAGAAACAGGGCAACTTACAGGAAATCCTTATTCCCTCTGCCTCTGCTGGTAACCTATTCAATGAAACAGCTTTCCACGGTACCTGTGTTGCTTTTAGCCGGATAAGTGCTTCTAATGCCAGCACTTGCACCCAATGCCCATTGATTCCCCCTGAATTCACTATTCACACATCCCAAAGGCTTTCCTCCATCACAGTGAAAACTATTTCTATTATTTTCTAGAATAAAATACTCAGTAAAAGAAAAATAAAAACTAAAACCCCCCAATTCCTTAGCAACTGAGTCTTACGATGAATATTGCAGGGCTTTTCTAATATTTGCTTGTTTCTGTATGTCAGAAGATGGGTACCTCCCAAGGTGGAAGTCACCATTTGGCTTCCTTTCACTGTTTAGTTTACATCAAATCTGTGTCCACTCATCACTGCAGAAGAAAAGATGATTTTTAATTAGCTGCCAAAACTCTTTTACTATCCTGTGCTACCTTTATCTGGAAATAGAACTGATAAAATTGTAAGAAAATCTATTTGCAAGTATTACTATGTCATCTACTCTGCACACTCAACAATTATGAAAATTAGAGACTGTCTTCAAAATTATAAGATTTAAAAAAAAAAAAAAAGTAGGAGTTCTTATTATTTGCCTTTTGATCTTTACCCTTAGAAGACACCTTCAATAAATCTTTTCAAGATTTATTTCACATTCACAAGAGCCAAAACAGTACATTTAAATGAAAAAAGAAAGAAGGCTGCAACTTCTTTGTAATTATATGACTCCAAGAGCCGGGGAATAGAAAAACAATAATAAAAATACAGATTTCTGAGCTGACCCTGGGGAGCTTGAAAGGTCAATTAGTCCATTCCCTTACCTCAAAGCTTAATACAGCAACTAATGGAAGGAGATAAAATCATACAGTTCTTTGCATGGAACTGCCATACCTGCAATAGGAACAATTTCTCTATTAACCAATGTCTTACTTGAACAACTAATTCTCCATGTCAGAAGCTTTAGAAATAGAAACATATATGCTTATCCACCTAGAAGGAGAAACCAGAAAGTGAATTCTTCACTTTTCATTGCTAATTATCTCCTTTTTTTCAAAGTTGCAAATAGTCGCTGTGCAGAAGTATTATCTGTGATGCCCAGATAATTATAAAAATCTGCTGGGGTGTTCACATGCTCAAATTTAGGCACATAACCTTAGCCCTCTGAATTACCACGTACACACTTTTTGCACTGACCACCTCAGGAACTTCTTGCATCTCACCTGCATGCCTGTAGGAAATGTTATGAATACCCCTAACAGGGAACAGCTCTACATCTGTGCTTGTCTATGTCAATGTTTCATTTTATTTATTTAATTATATATATATTTTTAAAAGAAATAGTTTCAATCCCAAAAGATTTTTAAGTAAAGGTACATCACTTGCCCAAGTTTGCCTGGGAATTTACAGCAATCAGCAGATTCAGCTACAGCGCTAGTTTTGCTATGTATAAACGGAGTGCCACGAGACTCCCGGAATTGTTAAACATCAAGACAAAATAGTTTTCTTCATTAGTCCTATTCAGCTCAAAATTGGAAAACAAAACTGGCACTGTAGGAAAGTTACAGTTTGAATTCAATGGCTTCACACTAATAACCACGCTGTATATCTGACATAAAGACATTTTGAGGCACAAAGATATTAATGTACATGAACCAGAAACTATGGGAATAATTATCCTATCAAAACAGTTTAATCTAAAATCCCAAATTAAGTTTGTTTCAGGAAAACTATTTGTCACTCAGACTGCTGAGCTACAAACAAGAAGTGGAGGTGAGTGCATAACCTATAGGGCAAGCACAGCCCATTTAAGGATCTCAAAACAAATAGTGCTAAAATCCAAGGAAGTGGAAATGGTGACTGAAATGGGATATAGGAATATTAGCTACATTACTCACATGCTCCAGGATCAGTCAATAGCATCATCAATGCCCTTCCTATTTAAACCTTTATTTTTCTTATGTATGACAAGCTATTCAAGACAAATTTGGGAACTTGGAAAAATGTATGCTGGATGAAGTACAAGCACGAATTAATTGTATTACTAACAGCAAAGCTTTCAAATATCATATGCCAATCATTTTTTTTTTCAATCTACCTTAAAACCTACAATTGATCTTTTATTTGATTTTCAAAATAAAATTTTTCTAGTCCATTTAAACTATTTTTCATCTTTTCTCTTGGCTTCCAGAGAGACTGATTCCTGGTTTCCTCCCCCCCCAAGATATCTGATATTCTTATGTAATGATATGACTCCAGGAGCCGTGGCTCTGACAAAAACCACCACTTACAACAAACTATCCAGACTATGAGAATAGCTGGGTATACTGCGTAATAACTGGTAACACTATCTGTCTCACTGCATAACTTTAGATGTGAGTATTTGCAAGCTCCAAGGGACTGCTTTAAAACCTAAACATTAAGTTTAGAGTTGACATCTGCAGAGACAGGAACCAGTGTAATACATGAAATTTGATAAAGGAAATAAAAAAGACGTAAGGAAAACATCCACAGTGCTAAAACAAAAATCTTGATTTTGTGAAACTGCTATCTGGTTGCCACTTTGCCAAACTAGTAAATAGGTGTTGCATACAGAGTTGCTGTATAGGTCAGCACAACAGCCTATGTTACGTGTCCCTATGCCAACAAAACAAATGAACACAACAACAAAAAAAAAAAAACAAACCCCTAACCTTTGTTATAATACTGCAACACTGTCAGTACATTTATGAAAACATTCCCAGCAATGAATGTTGGCATCGGGGTCCCATCTCGTGCCTCTAGCTTTGTTCACATGAGTATTTGCCCCTGCTCCTGGAAGGAGCATTAATTACAGGAAAAGTCTCCTGTTCCCGTTCCCTAAGCACAGTGCAGAAGCCCTCTGGGATGCACCATGTTAAGTCAAATAAGGCTCGCTCCTCTCAGGCCATGGGAACCAGAGCTGATTTCTAGAGTTTGAACAAACAGGGTGAAGGGCAGAACAGTCAGAGCCAGCAGAGATGCTCGGGGTGGAACTCACAGGTAGACAGTAAGTTTGGGAGAAAACCCAAATTCCAATACTGTAATAACTTCAAGAAAAAAGTGTTTACATGTCTCCTCCTCAGCGAGATCCCCACTGCAGCCTGATGGGAGCCCATTAAATGGGTTTGGGGAGCCCATTAAATGGGGTTGGCTCTCTCCTTAAGCCATATGCCTCCCCATTTCTCTTCACTTGCCAGACCTCACTTTCCCAGGGTTTCCCCTGAAGACCCTCTGTTCTTTCACACAAGATAAATAATGAATTCTCCTGGTAATCCTTTGACATTATTACATAGATTCATTACTACCTTTTACCAGTTAAGTAGCCAAGGAGTATGCAAGAACCTGTCCTAAAGTCACAGCGTGAGCTAGAAGCACTATGAGCACCCAGGTGCTGTGGCAGGGCCAACACTGAGCACAAGCCATGGGAAGAGTCTCAGGGTTGGGCTCATCAGGTGAGAATAATGAACATGACTGTGGTCTCACCAAACTGAACTAAAATAACCCAGCCTCCTAAAAATATTGAGGAAATTATTTCAGAATAATAGTAGCATAAAAGTAATAAACTCGTACCCAGGAACACCCAACTCTGCCTTGATTCTGCACAGCCCTTTATCCCACACCCAGCCAAAAGAAACAATAGAAAATTGTATTTCATGTTACCAGAAACTGTTAGGCTCTTTAATCTATTTTCTTTAGCTAATCACAGATGGAGCAAGCTCAGTTTTCCAACAGCGCCAGTGAGAGACAGAACAGATTTTTAACTTCCATGAGGTCCCTCTGCCTCATAGATAGGTCATGGCCATCTCAAGACTCCCTTTGCTTTGCCCATAAAACTTCCTTTTGTCTGCTGTTCTCTGTGATCATTCCCTTCTCTACTACCTGAAGTTGTATTTTCTAATGGAATAGCTGAGCAAGAAACCACATCCTTCAGGTACTTCCTTTTATATAAGTTTAATTATTGTAACATAATTGATTTTGGAAGCATGCTTGCCCAAGAAACTCAACAGATACTAACAGCATGGCCAGGTTACAATCAGTTTACAGCTGCCCAATATCTGATGTTGTTCAAAAGCTCCAGCTTTGGTGATTTTTGCATTACTTATCCAACTAGTGCAATGAGATGAGGTCTCATAGTCTTTGCATAAGCTACTGCTCAACACAAAAAGCCTCAACCAAAAGGAAAATGGAAGAAAGGAATACTGGGAAGAAAAATAGCACAAATGCTGGTTGCTTCTCTCACTTTCAGATCGTACATGCAGCCTTCAGAAGTAACGGGTGTCTGAACTGCAGTACACCTACACAGAGGCAGCAGGAGAGTTGCAGAATCACAGCCCAGCCCCAGAATTTGTTCAGGTTTTCAGCTAAAATTTCCCCTTTACGACTTTTTAATCAGGCTTGTCTAAAAAAAGCACAGGTTGCCTAACCTGATATCAATTACTACCACCACCATCCCTCCCCCCCTGCCCCCCCCCCAAAAAAAAAGAAAAATCTAATTTGTAAAGCTCCATTTATTGTATTTTCTTAGCGCAATGTAGCTCAGCGCAGTGATTTCAAGGCACAGCCATGCCTGAGGGAAGGGGCCAGCCCAGTCGTCTGACATCGGTCCCGGGGTGGCATGCAGAGCAGACATGCAGCAGGGTGGGAAACATTGAACTTCATCCTCAAAAAGTATCAAAAGGCGACTTCATTAAACCTAAAGATTTTTTGCAGTGAGGTAACAGCTTATAGTGTATTGCAAAGAGATATGAGAAAGGGCAGATTTTTCTTATCTTTTGTTATTGGAATTGACCCTCAGGGTCCTTAGGCCTTGGTGAGAGCTTAAGCAAGCTTAGATCAAGGAAGGATTTTGAAATTGAATTTATTCAGATTAGTAAAACCTTCCATGAGAGGATTTACTCTCAACAAGCTGTTGCCAACTCGAAGCTTAGAAAGCCCAGCACATTTTACTGATTTACAATCAACTTTTTTTTTTTTTTAACAAACAAGGCTGGCCTCATTAAAATGTTTGCAATCAACATTCACACAGTATCAAAGATTCTCTGCCAAATGTTTATTCATAGGTACTTTCCTTGGTTGCCTGGATCATTTTCATTCAGATGACGTTTTAGGGTTTTAGGGGGAAAAAAAAATATATTACAAATAATGATAGAGGGGAAAGCGCGAGAGGGTGAATGCAGTTGCACCAACAAAAAAGTGCTCCATTAAAACAAAAGCTGCTTCTCAGTCACTACTTCATTTCATAATAAAACCAGATCTAGACATCATATAAAAATTAATTTGCACTCTGGCACTTCACATAGTTATTTCAACATTTATGTCTCTGAAATAGCAAGGTATATGTTCCCAGTTGTGTACTGCAGAGATATAACACACCGAGCTCTCGGTCCCAATTGTTCTAATTCAGCAGGGAGCAGTTTTACAAGCGAAATCCAACCAACACTTGGATCACTCAGCATTTTGCCATCCACTTCACTAGGTCAGGATTTTATCTCACAGCTCCAAAACAAACTTTGCATGGTTGAAATTCATTATGTGCTTGCCCTGAGAACTTTATCCCTGCACTTCAGCAGAGGAAGGGAACACAGCTGGGGATGACTTGCTCAGAGTCAGTTTTCTTGGTTGAATTCTGCCAACTCAGGTGCCCCATCACCGACACAAAGTGGTTTGTGCCCATGCCTAATGGGTCAATGGCATTTCAGAGACCTGCATCAGAGCTATGAATTCTACACGTACTTTGTACAAATTCATACCTTATCCACTCTGGCAGAAACCTGAAGGATGGCGGTGATGACTGCCACCAGGAGGAAAGCACACACACAAACCTACCCTTCTTCGGGGGAGTTGAGGATACAACCACGGGGACCTCAACTCTCTGGGTCTAGCACCTATTTCTGGGCCTTAGACAACTACTGAGCTGTAACAGTCTACCTCATCCAAATTCTGTACCACTTGATCTAAACAGTAAATAGTGTGGGGAGTTTAATTAAAGAGATAAAAAACAGAGCAAGACTAAATTGGTGTTGCAGCTCTGCAATCTTATGATTCTTTCCTGGTTGAACCTTAGCAGTGTGCTTTGTTTCAATACTTGTTGTGAAAATCTAACAGTGGGAAGCTAAAAATGGATTAACACACTTAAACGGTGTACTAATATAGGATGAAATGGTGTGAGGGACCAAGCACACCAAACGCTCGCTAAGAGTTATTCCACTGAATCAGTGCAGTAACTGTTTTACACAGGCTTAATTTCCTCAGCATGTATGAATTTCTTTGCCTGTATCAGTCCTTGTTTCATTTCTCCAGCTAAACCTGTTTTCCCCAACTCAGGCCTTTATGGTTTATTGGCATAAAAGGAAAAAAGTTTCAAGTCTCTACCTTTCCTACTGTGGAAGATTTTGCACAGTACTAATCCCAAAAATATCTCTCAGTTTTTAAAATCTAGCAAGCATGGTTTTATAAGTTCTCTTCAGAAAAATCTTTAATTTCATTCCATAAAATATTTTTACAACTTTAAAGAGTTTTTTAACTGAAAAATATGGGAGAAATATATTTATTGAAGAGTATTCATCGAGGAACATTTCTAAATAAACACAGGGCTCAACACTTGCAGCAAATTTTGTAACAATTTAATTTTATTTAACAATGCATTTCTTTCACATATTTCTAATTCTGATTGAATTTTGCTCCTTTAAAATGAAAGAATTAACTGTCAAGTGTTATCAAATAAGTACTAAAGATCCAGATAACGTTTTTTTAAATTGAAGATGTTAGAAGAAGCTACTACAAAAGTCTTAGAAGTCAAGGCTTCCCTACAGCTCCCTTATAACTGAGCTGATAAAGACACCTGGGAACTAGAAGAATTAATAAGATGAGGTGTCAGCCACTGCACCCCGCTGTCTGCAACACTCATGTTGCCAAAGAACTTTTGTCGCTGCAATTGAAAAGCAAGTAAGAGTTCCATAAAAAAGCAAATATGTTTTCTTTGCATTACTGAATAAACCACAATTTTTTAATTAACAAAACTGAATTTCCCCACGAACAGGATTTTTTTTTGTTTTTAAGACTCTATATATTTTGCACTAGTAGCAGTTTCTGAAAAATCATCCCCACTGTTGCATGATGTGGGCCGAATCTGCTTAAGGTATGCGGGATTCCCCTTTGCCCTCTTCCAAAGTGTGTACATGCATATGTTATCAGAGCCAGGTTTGGTAACTCTTGCAAATTCTCATTTTGTATACTTGCCTAACTCTAAGCCCATTGTACATGGTATTAGGCCCATTTCTTGTCAGAAAGATTACTGTTGTATGTATACTATCTTAAATGGTCTTTTTGTGACCTCGCTCAGTACCCTGAAACAAATGAAGCAGGTTTTTGGTTTCTTTTTTTTTTTTCTTCTCCTGAGGAGCATACTGGGGGGGGGGGGGGGAGGAAAAAAAAAAAATCATCATTACACATGCGGTGCACCAAGGCACACAGACTTCCTTGTGACCGTATTTAAAGAAGCGGGCACAAAGAAATAGTCATTGCAGCTACAATAGGGGAAATCTAGTATGCATTTCCAAGGAATCACATTTTGGGGAGAATTACAGAATAATTACACATATGCTTAGATCACGAGCATTCAATGAAGCGGACAATATTTTGAGGATTTAAGATGTTGGTGTTGTGGTCGTCTCTAAGAAACCAGGATAATTCAGACATTCAAATGCAAAAATGCACCATTTGGAGAGTGTAATGCGGTCTGTTCTGGTCAGTGTTACAAATTCGGAAAGGATTCCCTGGCTGCAAACATTAGCCACTTAATACTTAAATCTGTTTCCAAATGTAAAGCATACAACAAAAGTGTTTTGCATTAATGAAATGTATCCTAGCGCTAGTGTAGTGACACATTTCATTAATGTGTCACACTGACGATGGAAAATATAATTACAACAGATATGCCTGTCTTACAGCTTGATAAGACCCACGGATGAAATATTGTTTAACTAATTATGCTATAAACCTCCATCTCGGTCCCATCATTTTCTAGCCATAGACTGAGTTAATTTCGTGTCAACATATGCAATTGGACTTCTCTCGGTCATATCAATTTGATTTCTGCTCATACAAGCAGCATATCAGGCCACGATAATTGTCAACTGCTAATGAATCTCGAAGAAGTGCCAGCAGATGAGTACAAATACATTTTTTTTTTCCCTACCAGTGTCACAAGATAGACCATCGTCCTTCCTGCTGTTTATATTTGTAAATGCAGAGAGATGCTACCACATATAAATTTAAGAAACTTCACATTGCTGTCTAATGTCACAAAAGCAAGACCTCTGCAACCTAGATGACAACACTTTGGGATAAATAAAATAATGAGACACTATATTTAGAGTATAGTATAGAGCCAGCATCTAGCTGTATTTCTACTTATCTTCTACTTTCTTGGCGTGTATTTCAGTGCTCTTTAAAAATGAGGCAGGTTTTGGTTTTCCGCATCTGGTCTCATTGTAATTGAGAGCAAAAGAATAGCATCATCAGTACGCAAACTATTATTATAGCATTACTCATGCAACCCAGGGTATTCTACAGTGATCAAAGAAAGAATAAATGTATTGTCATAGCATCTGCAATATGCTACAGCCTTTACAAGTAAGTAAAACAATGGCCATAGCCTGAAAACTACTGCTCAGATGAGCACGTTGCAGTACTTACTGGGGCTATCGGTATGACGGGAGCCTGCTTTGAAAATTGTTTAGGCTGAGAGACTGATTCTGCAAAGATTTACTTCTGCAAAGCCTTGACACAGTGCTTGTTTATGGCAAGAACAGCCTTCAGACCAGCGCTAGTAAAACAGAGGGACGATTTTCCACAGCGAGCACCCCATGCTGTCGTTACCCTTACGGAGGCGGCAGTAAGTTGGCTCAATGTTTGAAGGCTGAGTTGCCACAAAACGCAGCGTAAGCAGAATAGTTACCGTCCCTTCAGAGCTCTCTGTCCAGGCAATACAATGAATTTGAGACAATTGCACTAGTTCTTCTCCCTTCCCCCAAATTCCAACACCAACATAAAATAGTAACGTCTTTCCCAAGCAACGGGGACCGAGTTCCCTTCATTTACATTGTGGTTTGATTAACCTCACTGCTCTTTTTTGATTGCGGGCTTTAGGCTTTTTCTGTAGCGTTGACTTTTACAACTTTTGTTTCAAATTATTCTACTTAAATTCATGGAAATAAATTAAATTAAACTTACTAAATTTATAGAACAAAAAAAACCCATGCAAAATTGTCTTATACTAAAAGCCACAGGATTTGAGAACCTGACGAGTCTGATAAAAAACTCCAATTTTGATCATTCTAGGTTTGAGGGGGTTCAATACATTTTAGTGGATTTTTTACATCTCAGAAATTAAAAGACCTCATATAGCTATTAAGAAAAAACCAAAACAAAAAAAACCCAAACCAAAACAAAAACAAAACCCCCAAACCCCTACACTTACACAACTTTATGTTTCTCAAACACTGCTGATATAATTCTGCCTAGCAGGAGATAAAGGACAGACCAAGTCACTTGGCAGCAGTGAGCCATCTTCACTGCAGCTTTGATGTTTTGGACTTTTACAAAGTCCAGGGATAATGCACAAAAAGAAAGGAAAAGGAAACAAAGACGACAAAGCTGATAATGAGCAACAGGTCTCTAATTCTATGCAATAGAGTATGAAATTGTTAACATGTAAAGTTCTTAACTGAAATAAGTAGGGAACAATTATAACCAGCAACAAAATAATAATAATAATAATGATGATGATGACAATGAAGATAATAATAATAATAATGTCATCATCAACACCACCATGTGGACCATCAGGTCCATGTGAGCTGTGAAATTCAAATTAAAGTCACAAAATACAAGTGCTCAAATAATATACAAAGAGGTGAACAATTCACCTGGTGTTTTAGCTGCAGAAATTGTAAATGCCCTTAAAAATAATAAAGCAATATCTTTCCATAATAGAACACATAGAAAAACATGGTATAGGATATATTCAGTCCTTGCTATAAAAACAAAGAAATAGAAGGGAAGTTTCTAAATAAAATAGGAAAAAAAAGAATGAACTTCATAATTAAAAGACATTTCTAAACATGCAGTTACTACTTTAGTGTTCTATTACATGAGAATATACATCAGACAGAATTCACATGACATAAATATTTGGATGATAAAAGGCTTCTGCTTTGAACATGGGAAGTGGAACAGACATTTGCACCAGCAAAGAGTAACTTGCCAGTGCCGCGATTCCCTGCTGATCAGAATATGCCAAAAGTTTGACTGATCCAGCCTCCTAATGGATGGATTAAGTTTTCCCAGAAAATTTCCATTTTTCCCTCTAAAACGTAAAATCCAGGGACTTTTCTTGATGGGTACATTTTTTATTTGGTTGTGTTTTGCTGGCAGCCTCTCCTCACATGCATGCCAGTTTCGAGTAAGATTGTGTTGCTTAAGCCTCTTTACACCTCTGCTTGTACAAGCACCCAGTACTTACTAACCATAACTCACAAGAGAATTATGAGTCAATCACTTTAAAATAACACCTTGATATCCTTGTAATCATGTCACACTGTCATCCGACATAGTCTAATCGCACATTTTTTCATGTACTTTACTACAGTACAATGACTTTTGAGCAGCACCTTGCATACTTCCATAGATGTTACCAGAGAGCTGAGAAAGATTTATATTAATCTTCATTACTGGGCCAGTGCGTTGTTTGGGAAGACCTAAGGAGGGGGGGTAACCTATGTCTTATAAATTCAAGCTACTCTGTTTTATAAATGACTGAACAAACCTGTGGTTACCTCCTGTTCATTGTCTTTGTGAAGAGCCATATCTCAGCCTAGTTTTATGTCATCTAGTTTCTACAGCTCAAAACCCAGCACAAAGTGAACTCCTACCTTGCTGCTCTCACTGGAGTGGGGAGGATGAGCAGGGGAAAGGTGGTGAGTCGTCCTCCATTCACACCACACGCTGCCTGGGGCTGTTGTATACCAGCACATTGCATTCTCAAAGGCCACAAACATAACTTTCCCAAGCCCCAAGTGTACCTTTTACTCATATCAAACCTGGTTGATTACAGTCATGGCTTTACAGCAAACATTTACAAAGCGCTTCTAGAAATGTTCCCACCTGCTGATCTTAGACATCTTCCTTTGCATCCATTAAGTGCAGTAAGAAGCAATTCCAAGCAAATATACAAGACAAAGGTATATCTGGTTATATTAGCCTAAAGGGAAATAGCAATCATTTAAATCTACAGAGATAGCATTAAATCCTTCCTGCAACATCTGCACACTTTGAAGGGAAAGATGGAAACGGCTAGTGGAGGTGTATGTACAATCTGCTCTAAGTTTATTCTTCCTACTGTGCCTAACAGTATTTTAGTGACATTATTATTAGTGAAGCACAAGAGTAGCTGTCTGGGCAGTTTATGTTTTCCATTAGCATTTTTGCAGTGTGTTGAAAGATTATGGAAAGGGGAGAAGCAGTACATGAATTAAGGGCTGGCTGTCAGACTAGAGGAATGAATATGGGAGCCTGATTTAATTTCATTTTCATGGAGAGTAAAACTGCTATGTAATTTGGTAGCTCAAGTCTTCCCTTAGGGGACATCTGTTAGGTCCTGCAACCCTTTCACTTGTGCCAGCTTTTTGCTTTAATAACTGCTGACTTGAGTGAAGTTACTCCTGCTGCATGCTAGCAGAGCTGCATGGACAGCCAACTCCATTTGTTCCAGTCTCAACTGAAAGCGCTCCATGGGAAGAAATATGTGGCTATCTACCAGCAAAGAGAGTAGTGGTCTCTGCCTCACACTTGCTGGGCCTATGCTGTTGCCTCAGAAAAGCCAGATGCCATTTCTTCCTCTTTTTCTCAGAGTTGTCCATCCTTTCGATCAACAGCTAAAAGAATTTCACAGTTCAACCTCAAATTCATTAACTAAATAAAATTTCTGCTAGGAATGCCCAACATTCTCACATGTCTGTTGTTTGACCCATTAAGTTAATGGGACAGTGCAAGCAAGGACACTGTGCAGCAGTTACAGCATCAGCTGGAACTTGAAAACATAATCATTGCATCTACAGACTCCCCAACCTAAACCTGTCTGCGTTATTTTAACTGATGTTTCTCATAGCTGAAAGACCTATCAAATGTGAAATGTGTAGAACAAAGCAGTATTCAGCAAAGAAAAACCCTAACACATTCTAAAAAGGATTTATTGAGGTCTTCATTCAGCTTGGCCATCCTTAGACACAAAAAAGTCTGGTTGCTCAGGAAGGCAACTTTGTATTACCACATCGCCACTGGCAAACGAGGCCCCATAGGCTCTACTGTGGCTTCCACATTCTCTGTATAAATAGGCAGGAAAGCCCTCCAAGCCTGGCTCAGTTTACTCAACATGTCAACCAGCCGGGACATACATTTCTTTACATACAAATGCATGGTAATGTACTCCCATTGCAGAGCCATGGGGAAGTGCAATGGCAATGGTGATAGAATCATCATCACCTCTGTCAGAGATCAGCAAAGAAGAAAACACCTAACTTTGGTTACAAGAAGTCAGAAGTTTTTTAAGGTCGCTCAGAAACATCTTGTTACTTATTCTGGGTACAGGTAATGGCCACATCTGTGTGGTGCATGAAATCAATATTTTAAAGTAGAGAATGTCATACCCATCCTAACCCACCTGCCTATTTGTTAGCATTGCATTTGCAAACAGTCCGGGTACTGTACTGGAAAAAAATGTAGCCTAGAAATATTTGCAGTTACACCTCTAATACTAACCAACACAGCGCAACATGTATTAAAAAACGGCTCAAGATCTAGCCCTGCAAATATTTAGGTGCCTTCCAAATACCCAAAGCCTTAAACATTGCATTGAATTTGCATTTCATTCATGCCCTGAAATCTAATAAACCACCACTCAGAAGCAAAGGGGCAAATAGTTAAAATAGAAGAAACCTGTATCTAGTTTGTTATAAACATGTAACTAATAAACAACCCAAAACATACAATACAAATTTCTCCACAAGAAAATCTTGCTGTGGAACAAAGGACATTGTAGGGCTCTGTAATTTGGCTGGCTTTTCACGCTTTCCCTATTCTTCTAGTGAAAACTTAAGCCATGAAATTTCTTTTTTGTTAACGCAAAGACATGGTAATGTCAAGCATTCACAACCATAAGCATGGAAAATTGATGAAATTACAGTGTGTTCAGGAAAATAATACGGTGATGAGAGAAAGAATCTCTGCTTGTATCTGCATCCTGGTGGCAGCTTTTTGAACAGGTGAACATTTTTTCCTCCCTCTGTGCAAAACATCTCTTTGCATGAATACATCAAATAGATGCCCAGGGAGAAAGTTCAAAGGGAAATAGTCATGCAAATAATTAAGATATGAAGAGACCATGTGTTAAGTTCACTAATGCTTTTCCCTGTCTTGTGTGTTGAGGTGCACCTTTCAACTTGACACAAGATAACATATGCCAAGTTCTACAAAAATGGAGGATGACTGGTCTGGGCTTCTTATTGCCAAAAAAAAGAGGAAAGGCAGTGTATGGATAACAAGGTAGCCTTCTTCCAGAGCTCCCCACAACCTAGGAGCTGCCGTCTGGAAGCCTCCCAACCCATGTTCCCCATCTCCTGGGTACTCCTGGTGGGTCCCAACTTTGGTCACGCAGCTACAGTGGGATCTTCACGCACATTGCTCCCACCTAGCAGCCAGGTGAATAAATTAATAAATGCACAAAGCCCAAAGGTCATATGTAATGTCACCGTAGGCAATTCATGAAAGAATCAAGAATTGCTTGAAAAATGCAGCCACCATTCTCCTTAGTAAAGGAATTTATCTTAAGAATTTCATCAGTCAAATGGAAAGCTAAAAGTAAAACTGGAAAACTAAGCAAAAACAAGGTTAAATGAAACAAGAAATCAAACTGGAGAGAATGAATACAGGTGAACACCCTAGTATAAAAGCCCATCAGCACCATCTCAGATCAGGGAGAGCACTTGGTTAAGTCCCCATACCCAGCTCTCCTGATGACAGGAGCCCTTCCCCACGTGAATGAAGGAGCACAGACTTGATTTGTGCACAAGTACATCTGTTAGCTCCTGACTTTGCAGCATGCTTTCCCTGGGAGCAGGTATTTCTCTATAAAGAGCAAAGCCTACAGTGCTGTCACCTTCTGGCCTGCACCTAGCTTTCAGCATAGACCAGGGATCTAGAGCACTTGGTCATAAATAGAAATACTACCCCTTCAAGGACGGGATTGCTTTGCTGGAAAGATATCTATTACCCTAAGTTCTGACACTTCCGTAGACAGGATCTTCTCCTCCAAGGGTAACCCGGGACAATCTGTTCTCTCCTTTTTTCTTTCTTATTCTTTCCACTAAGGGCACACCCTGCTTTTAAAGGAACAGCTGCAAAGAATCACAGCAGCAAGCTGGAAACACAAGACTGATCCAGTATTAACACAACTTCCAAATTATCTTCTAAGTCCAATTTATCGGGGTGGAAATGCTTCCAACTAGTAGTAATTTGTAGTTGCTTATACATAATTTTTTTCAATCTTACTTGGATTTCAAGCTTTCAGATCTTCTGCAAAGGTCTCTTTTTCCCAGGTAGACAGAATATGCTCTTATCTCTTACATGCCTTATCCATGCGGTAGGTATACAAGCATTTAGGAAGGAGCGGTGCAGTGACACCTCTCTCCCAGACCCTAGAGAGCTCAGCTGCAGCTAATGAAAACACAATCAAAGGCAAACCTGCCACTGTTTGGCTTGTCTTTGGGATTTGAAAGCAAGACTTTCTGACACTGGAGCTCAAGACCATATTCATTTCTGTGGAAGTAAATTCCTGACTCTGAATTTCCCTGTGGGTTTAGCTGCTGCAGGCTTACATAAACCTAAAATTCAGTTTTGTTTTAAGGCAGCACCTCGTTTGCCACAAGTGTGCTTCTCATTCAGTCCGTGGGCATGGGCCCTGCAACAAAAGCTGCTCTTTCCTGGCCCAGCTTTCATCTGCTCTCCAGAATCAGCCACCTAAGTCTGACACATCCCAAGGTCTCCTCGCTGGGGATATTTTCCTGAACCTCCTAGCCAAGAAAACATAGGTCTCATTTTCTTGCAGCTGCCATCATACTACCACCCATTTAAAATCATAAACCCTTTTTGTTAGCTTTTTAGTTAAAAGTCACCTCTTTGTGGTTTTCTCCACAGGTCTGAGGACCAGGGCTGTTTTCTTAAAAGCTGAGATTCACACGTATTCAGATGGCTCCAAAAGCAGATGTACCTCACATCTCAAGGTCTGCCATAAACCTGGGAGAAGCAGCAACACCACTCCAGATCCCAAAGTCTTACACAATCTTTGCACTTGGAAAAGTAGTAGTGAAACTTTGTCTCATAACACAGTCCTGTGTTACTTCCCCCAGGCATCAGGTAGCTCCCCAAGGGCAAGGCAAATGCCAAACAGGGAGAAGTCCTGTCCTACCCTCTCAGCACACGAGCCAAAGGCAAGGCGATCTGCACAAACGCTGCAGTACTTGCAATTTATGTTTTACATCACTGATTTCTTCCTTAAAATCACCTCTTTGTTGTGCTCATGCTCATGTTGCCCTCTTGTGGCTGCTTTGATGAAGACAGGACCTACCTCAACCAACTCCAGATTGATTACAAATATGGTTTTGGAAGTTTAAGACCAGTGTTTTATCCCTAAGAGTGATCCTTTATAGCAAGAGATTTTATTCTGTTAATTCTACCAACACCCTTACATATTTAAAGTCCTCATCACCATAGAGTCCAATGGCACAGAAGGAGGTGGCGACAAGCAAGCTCCCCGCCTCAAACAGCGGTGTCCAGCTCACAGCCTGCAGGCTCCTGTGTGACATTTGAACCTTGCTCTGCTGCCTGCCCCTCTTTTCTGATGGGGGGAGGAGGAGGAGGAGAAGGGGAAGCCGAATGCCAGATTAATTGTTCAGGCCATCACACTCCTTGCCAGACACCATCTCCCCAGCACAGGCCAAGCACCACCAAAGCATGACTCGCCTGCTCTGCTCGCAGCAAGGGAGGATTTCCCTCCCCGCACCATGTGTTTTCTGAGCATCTCTCCCCATCCCAGCCCTCATCTGCTTCTGCACATGCACATACATAACACTGCCGTTCTTATGTTATATAGCACGTTAAATGCATTTGTATAGATTTTGCTCCACTGCGAGATCTCAGCGGGAAAATTTAAAGGCTTCTCTTACTGATGTCAGTGAGTTTCCTTAGATCAAGTCCAAGCACAGGAAGACCCACAAATTCTCAACTAAAATTCCTCTTTGCTGTACAAGTGTGAAGCCATTGAAAGTACAGTCAGTTTGGAGACCCTGCCAAAGTCAGACCAACTCCTTCTGATCTGTAAGGGTACAACCAGTAAATGACAACTGCCCATGGCAGCCAGGGCCCCCAGGACATATACTCATGCAGTGACTGCCACTCTCCCTTGTCCCAAACCATTCAAGCCCAAGCCCTCAAAGTCATATAGCTTTCTCTAATGCCCACTGATTTCACTCGCAATTAGCTGGCTTACTAAATAGTCTAGAGATGAGCCTTAATCTCCTGGTGATTCAGTGATTAAGCTAGAAAGTGTGGATAAGCTCTTATAATCAGAAGGTGTTCTAAGGAAGAACACTTAATATACACGAGGCATAGATACTGCATTCAAGAATAAAATAAACTTAGTTTCAGAAAAAAAAAAAAAGAAAAAAAAAACCACACCAACATCAGGATGTAGCGCTCTCACACACAAAAAAAGATGCGGTTTCATTTGTGAGGATTTTTAGTTCTTAGTAAAAGCTATTTAAGTTAATTCAGGAAGACAGTAATTGCTATAAACTGACAGAGTGCCAGGAAAAGGAAGAGCAAAAAACTGCAACATTGTCAGAACTAAACTAAAAACACTCCCTGTCTGTCTGGCAACCTGAGAATACATTGAAACTATTTTCTCTCAACTGTTTCTAGAGCAGATGCTGTGGCATTTCTCTCTGTGCACACAAAGAAAGAAAGTAAGTAAATACTCTTTGCAAATAAGAACACAAACCTCCTGTGCTATGTGACACTTGCCAAGGAAAATAATGCACATGGAACACAGGTATGAAAGTGCATTAATTTATATCCCCACACAAAACTAATTCATAACAAATAGAACCTTCATATGGTTGCTAAAGCAATATTACAGCTTCCACTTCTTAAGCCGCCAGGTTGACCTAATTTACATTTTGATTCTGCCATTATTTAAAACTTGAAAGACAGAGGAAGTTAACGGGAAGAGTTTTCACTTCAAAATTCCCTTTTAAACATTTCTCCCTGTAAAGTTTGTAATTTCTTAGACTTCTCACTTCTGCAAATGCATGAGAAAACACACAACAGATTCCTCTGGACAGCAAACTAGATGAAGTCTCTCTGGTCTAGAAGGATTGAAGAGGAATTAGAAAGTGTTGTAATTCTTCCCAGTTTGTTTCAAAAGCAGTTGATAAATTGGGGGGGGGGGGGGGGGATAGATTTTTTTGGCAGGCCATGACATATTCAAATGTTCAGGATCACAAGAGTCCATGGCTTTGCCCAAACTCAATGGGAAATGAAAGACAACTTGTAACGACTGCTTCCTAGAAGACAACCTTTCATTTTTGATACTGTGCTATGAGCCAATGGATACTTTTCCTCATGGATTACTAATTAAAAATTAAGTCTGCCAAGAGTGACAAGGTAATTCAGTTGGAGAAGGACCACACTGCAGAACCAAGGGTCACCAGGAGCAAGAAAGCAACCACAAACATTGAATGCCTTGGCAAACTCTTGCAGGTTCAAGGTGATAACCCTACCATAATAAATCTTTCAAAGTAGAGGTATGGTCTTTCCACTCTTCTTAAGCGTGAGAAGAAAATTGGGGAGTTGAGAGTGAGCATGTGCAAGTCTTTAGTATCACATAGCACTGTCATCATCATGGTAGAATTATTTTCTCCACCCTGCCAAAATATATGAAATTTGATCTTATAATCTGAAGCAATCACTGGTGGAGTAGTACTGGAGTGTTCATAAAATATATAAGCCAGTTCCCAAACAATGCATTTTACTGATAGGCACTGGAAGCAAGATTTTGTTTCAGGAGCCAAATCCTCCCCACAAGAGGATACATTCCTTTCTTACATGTTATGGCAAAAATTACCATGCATAACACTGCTGAGAAACTGGGCAGATTTTGTAGGTTCATCAGGACCAAGAATCACCTGGCACTTTTTTGTCCCTCTAACAGTAGCTCTCTCTATGTGAAGTCATCTGTGGTTGACTGTGTTTGGTAACACTTGCTTTGATTTTGTTTTAAAGCTGTCCTCAGAAACCAGTTTAAAATCCATTATGAACAACCCCTGGAATACAGTAGTCGCTCCCAGCAACTCTGCGGCACTTCAGCTGAACTATAGCAAAAACAATTTGTCACAGCAACAGCTGAAACAAGATGTGTCAGCAAGATGAATGTCTTGTTCATCCACGCTGCAATGGTGATCGGGATCAAAAAAAAAAAAAAAAATCAGCCCGTTTCCAGCATGTGTTAGGCAAGAAGTAATACTAGTAATTTAACTTCAATGAAGATGGATAAACGTCTGTATCTCATCAGGTTTCTTCGAATAATCCCTGGCTAAGTAAAGCAATAAAACTCCTGACCCAAGTCAAGTCTATTCATTCATATTCTCAAGACCATTAAATAACATTTAGGCAGGCATTATCCAAACATCCAAAAGCCTCCATTGGGGTGGCTCCCTCTTTCTAACTTAAACGATTAGAGGAACTGGAGTTTCCAAAGGACTCTAATTCCAAGTATATTTTTGGATTCCATATTTATTTTCTTGCAGTTATTTGGCATCTATTTTAATTGCTAATTACCAGCTCAACATAGTTTTAGAAACAGATCTTGGGTCTCAATAGCCAAATTAGATAGTTCTCATTCCTGTGTAGCAGGCTTTTAAGTTAAAATTTCACCTATCATGCTAAAGTAACTCCAGTTCTGTAAAAGCAGAGGACAGGGCATATCTTTTACTTTATGGATGTTAATGTATACCTCTATTTGCCTCCAAGCATTAGATAAGACCAGAAACAGCTCAGTTTCCACAGCTTTTGGCTCTGTTCATGCAAAAAGCGCTCACTGAATTCCAAAAAAAAAAAAAAAAAAAAAAACACCAAAAAAAAACCCACCAAAAAAACCCACCACATGTTTTTGGACCTGTACCAAACATCTCGTGGCCAAATGTGAACAAAAGCAAGTTTTGCTTGGTTTCAAGTTCTGTTTTGAAACTTTTGGTCTGGTTCTGCAATCCTTAAATTTTCTGTTTTCTCCCCCCAGTGACTACCCTTTGCTAGCAGTATGCTGGTAAATTTACTATTTATGTATATTCAGCTTCATTATCTTACTCTTTTCCAGGATCCATCTATGTTCCTATCCAGCACAAACCTAAGATTGGTCCAGGGTGCTACTTTCAAATCGTATGAAATTTGAACTTGACTGATATGGAAATGTGGATGAGGCATACTTCTAGTTTGAAGAGATAACTGACAAAGCAGAGATGTCCCATATAACCTTTGCCATGACCAGAAGGAGAAACCATTGCAACTTCTTGCCCTTGGCTCTCAATTTCATAAGAAATTTGTGGCTTGCCTTGGACAAGCAGAGGAAGAGACACAGACATCTCCTGTTCCAATCAGACTTGTTATTACAGCTAGATTAATTAATTCATCAGGATTCTTTTCACCCTCCTTCTTCATGTTCCTTCTGCCTTTTTCTCCTTTCCTTTGCTATACAGTTTTCCCCTTATAACTCTCAAATACCCCAGACAGAAAAGAGTAAATTAGTATTGTCTTGGACAAGTCACTCAAGTTTCTACACTAATTCTTAGACCTAATCCATCCATTCCATATAAATGTCTGTACAAAGTAATGCATTATGAAGCTTTAATTCCATCCTTCTTCAGTACCACTAGCATACAAAGTTAACATCAAAAGCCATTCTGCTAGCTTCCCCAGCTCACAGGTATCACAACTCTCAAGATGTTTTTTCCCCTAGCATCTTAATCCTCCATCCTGCATGGCAGACTCAGAAGGCGACTCGATAACAAGGGTGGCTGCCTTTAAACTTCATGTGCTTCTGTATCATATGACCTGCAATGCTGTAAGAACAGTGCAAACACATAAATGGGGGTTTGCTCACATCTTGCCTTTTAAAACTTAAGCAGGAAGTTTTGCAAGTGTTATGCAGCAGACAAAATACCACACTTCTAGTCCAATTTTTCTGCATTATGACTGCTTTTCTAATAAGCTTTGCCAGTTGCATACATGGGGGTAAGGATTCCGTAGCTGGTTTCCTAGGGCTCGCTGCTCTCAGTGCCCAAAGCTGGAGAGGACAGAGTGGGAGCATGCCACCTCAGACTGTCTCACTGTTACAGGTTTGGGGGAAAAGTACGTTGGGATCAAAAGGCATTTTCTTAAATAAGCATTACTATTATTGTAAAAGTCCAAGAAATCTTCAAAAGAAAGGAAGGTTTCCTTGAAATTTTGAGCTTTAGGGGTATTCAGGCCCTAAAAATTTCCAAAATTCTCCTCATAATCGGTTTCACCATATATGTGACATTAAAAATCATCCCCAGTGTATTCGTCCAAAATAAAAAAAAAATAGAAAATTCCAACTTTTTGCCCTTTCTGACAGAAATCATTCCATTTTGACCACCTGATGGGCTCTTAGGGTTAATTAGAAAATCCCCATCAAGAGCTCAGGGGCCAATATCAGCTGTCAAAATCCCACATTCCCCTCTTTCACCTCTTTCAAGTGCAAAACAACCTGTGTCTGAAGATGTGCCAGAGAATAAAAGGGCACACCACAACCACTGTGGGCTCTGACTTAGACCTATTCATGGCCTCACTACTATGAATACAGCAAAATCTCAAATGAAAGTTTTAATCTCCCCACTGCATTCAATCCAAAGAGAAAAGGGCTTCCCTTTTAACAATTTCTCCCCTTAAATCTTTTGTGTTGCTCTGCTCCTGAAAAAGCTGAGATTTTGCTCAGCCCCAGCGAGGGCTTTTTGCCATAGAAAGCGCTGCACCTAACCCCTTTGTGCTGACATAAGAGTAAAGGTCTGCTCGGACCAAAAGTAACTTAATGCAAAAGGCCTTCAGAAGGTCTAAATACAAACTGAACAAGATCAGAGTTAAAAGTGCAGGCATCTGATCTCGCCCAACTTGCTTTGCATGCTCTCTTCCCTTGTTCCCAAAGGTGCACATTAAATATGAAGATGAGGAATGCAAAGCAAACATTTAAAAAAAAAAAAAAAAAGAAAAGAAAAAGAAAAAAAAGAGACCACATGTAATAACGCTGGAAGATGAAGAGAGAAAAAGCCCTGTTACACCACATCCTCTGCATCTCCACCTCTCTCCAGAGCAAATGAGATATCTCCTATATATACAGGTGCACGTACATGTGCACAAGTGCTATCAGAAAGCACAGAAGCGTTGCTATCCCAGTGATCCCTAGCTGGTTTCCTCTCCAGGTAAGCAGAAGTCACTTACAGAAAAGTCGCCAACAGCTGAATATGGTGTTCAACGTCATGAACGAGGGAAAACGGCAAAGGCTATGATTTCATTAACTAATTGCTAAGCCATATGCAGAGACATTAATGGTGTGGGTAGGTGCAGAAAGGCAGAAGAAACCGATTATGAACAATGGGCCCAGAAGAGCATGCATCTTCAGATGTGCTACTCCCTCTTTTTGGTTTTGGTTTTTTTTTTTTTTTTTTGAAAAAACACACTTTTTATCCCCTTTTACTCAAAACAGAACATTTCTTTCCAAGTTCCCCCAGCCTCTGACAGCCCCACCCTGCTTCACCTTTTGTGCCCAGTCCCTCTTACCAAAATGAAGGCGGCACCATTTTATATCCTTAGGAGAGACCACGTGCTTCCCTTCCTGCTCAGGACAGCTTTTCTCGCCCCTTCAAGTGATTATTGTTTTGGGTTTTTCTCCTCATGAGCAGTAACACCTATATTGTACATGGAGAGACAGCGGAGCATTCATAGCCTGCCGAAAGCCATTCACTTCAAGGCCGGTGGAGAGGCTCAGGGTCCGGCTTGCCCTCTTCAATCTTGGATGAGTTTTGTGCAAAGCTTGGGTTTGGCATCCTTTCCCTCACAGATCCAAGCAATTAATGAAAGGTGGAAAAACGAGAGAAAACGTTTCAGGGTTTTTTCTCTCTTCATAGTTTGTTCTTGTTCGTAGCTAAATTATACTATCTGGTTGCCCTGGAAGGATAGAAAAGTACCCATCTTCCTTGGGGAGGAAAAAGGAAATTACATTTATTTAATTAATTCATTATGTCCTTGGGCTTTTTATTTTATGTGAGAGGGCAACTAATGGTTTGGAAATAGTACCTCCTATTCACCCAGCAGCGACTGGAGCCACTGCTAGCAGAGAGCTCACTAGCCAAGCAAGACTGAGTGTTTCAATTTAGTATTGCCCTACTTCAGACAGTGGCTCACCTCTCTCCAGAGGATGTTTTGGCAGAGCAGATAGAGTTCAAAAGGTCCTAACGGGCTGTTATTGACCTTTTTGCCCTGAGATTTGTGCCATACTGACCAGGATCAAATTCAAAGCAGTAGTATGGCCCTTTATGCATTACAGTCTATGAAAAAGGTGAAAAAAAAAATTTAAATTAAAAAAAAATTAACTAAAGCCCCTCACAGCTTCACCCATCTTCCCTTCTCCTTTCCATTTTATTTCTTGTCAATGCAAAGCCATTAGATTTTCAATTGCATTTTATCATCATGCTTTACCTATAATAGCTATCCACCAAATATACCCACACCCTCCAGTATTACATGGGCCACCTTTCACTAGAAAGTTTTAATTTTAACATTTGCTGCAGTCAACAGGTTCATATAATAACAGGACAAACAACATGGTTTGTTTCCGGCAAGCTAAGCACTAAGATCAATGACTTGGTTTTCTTGCATTGCTACTAATAATGTATCATTTGTTTTTAGGAAAAAAGCAAAAGTAATGTAAAGATTGCCATCACTGATGTAAAATGAAAATAAACACTGTGGACAATTTTCATTTTTTGATTTAGCTTGAGAGATACCTGTTCTATTAAGACACTGAAATAGCACAGCTATAATCATGCTGTAATGAGCTCAATAAGATAGGATCATCTAATGCAAGTATCTATCATGCTGCAGTCATTTTCTGCTGGTGGACAAGGCAATGTGCTTTATACTAGACACAATCTCTGCCAAATAATTTTACTAGAAAATTGGTTGACAGCAAATTCTGTTATGTTCTACATGATAGCAAAGTCTTTTTCATCTTCCCTTTGCCTTTGATAATACTAAAATAATAAAAATATAGTAGAACAACAATACCTTTAATAAAAATATCCTTTTTAATAACATGAAGATTAATTACTACAGATAATAATTTTGTCATGTTATTTTGCAGAGTAACAAAATATTTTACTATTTAATCCTAAAATTAAGGGTAACCAAAGGCAGCTGCTTCTAGATGATTTAGAAAGCTATGCAGCCTTGGCCTGGTTAGCACTGGATGGCAAACAGAAATATCACCACCGGTCAGGAGTAACTGTCAAAGATTCAGTAAACACAGAAATCAAAGGAGTTAAAAAACTCTTTTCATTTCCATTGCACAGACAAATGGTGGGGGCAGGGGGCGGAAGGAGAGAGAGAGGAGCCTGGAGGCCTCGGTTAGATAATGGTTCACTGTGTCAGGTGCTGTATAAATATAGCGCGAATGGGAGTCAGGAGGGTTTTTAAACGATGGGTTAATTGCTCATTGGAGCCTGGACTCCCCACAAATGCTAAAGGAATAGCCAGAGTCTTGGGAACTGAAAATCAATGAACTTGTGCGTGGCAATGAACTACACTAGACAGACAAATCCGAAGGATTTTAAAGCAGGGAGGTGAGTGTATTCTGGCAAACAGTATTGTTTTCAGCATATAATGAAATGGGCCACTGCCCAGGCTTCTGTTAAAGGTGGGTTCCTTCCTCCCACAGTTATTCCTATTGACTAGGAGCCATCCTTCCCTTTGCCCGAGCCACAGTTACTGGTTTAATACCCTGCAACCATACCAAAACAATTCTGATTTGAAATTTACCCTGTGAACGGCAGCTCTAACGAGTGGGACTTGATGTGGTCTATGGCAGCACAGGACCTGGCTTCATGCGTTTTAGTTCCATGAATAGTCCTTGCTCTTGCAATTTGAAACAGTCGATTCCAGTGCAATCCTCTTTGAGAACTCATTTAGTGGAGTGTTTGTTCACAGGGGGAACTCGTGTGCAGGGTGAGTTCAGATTGCTTTATGCATGCTGTTGAATGGGAACCCTCGTTCATTTTTGTTTGATCATTTACACATGGTCAAGATTGCTCTCCCACCTACCCTCTTACGGCATGTGTTCTTACAATGTCCTTGTCAATCGTGGCCAAGCATACTCCTATTGAAACTGGAACATTTTATCAACATCTAAAGCCCACAGCTGATCGCCAGCCAGCCTACCACATGGCCACTGATGTGTTCTTCGCATAGCAGAGGAGACTGTGATATTAAGACATGAGCACTGAGGATGCAGAACAAGCGTATGCACTGCATTTGCCTTGATGGCCAAGACCAGTGGCTAACAGAGGTAGTGGACAGAATATCCCCAGTATGGGGTACGTCTTGAGCCTGTGCATGTCAAAGAGCAAGGCAGAGGGAGAAATCCTCTTTTGCTTTCTCTTTCTTTATGTCTTGTATAACTTTGTAAGAACCAAACAGAAAGTTTCTCTATTCAGTTTGGAGACATGACTTCAGCTTCTGTCTCCATCCTATCTCTTTTCTAGATCCTGAATTTATCAGACACCATTAAGAAACAGCAATTGTCTTTAATAGCTGATATAAGTAGTCCCAGGCTACTAAGCTGTGTACTGTGATCCTGTTTGTTTCCATTTACTGTCCTGTATCAGCAAGTTCTTAACTGTGTAACAAATTCATTCACCTGAATATAAAAAATATCTTCCGAGGCCTGTGTTTATTCACAAGGGTGTTGCAGGTCTTGGTTTGACAAAGAAGTTGCTTAATTAATGGATTTGGAAGTTTTGATGGAAACATAGTTGTAATGGGTCACTGGTCACTACAGCTAAGTTCTCCGTACAGGTCATGGATAACTGAGGAGGAAAGGTATCGTTTCAACAGAGTTGAATTCATTGAGATCTGCCCTAAGCAAAGGAGCTGCGATGGCTAAAATTACAACTTGCCTGACCCTATAGTAAGTTTTTAAGAGATCTCTTGCATTAAAAACAGACCTTTCATCCTGCCAGGAAAAAAGCCTCACAGGATGTCTCTACATGAACACTTTTACCTCATTTAAATAGATGATTTTGATCTCCGTGAAAGAGTACACACTTAATATGGCTTTATCGCAGATTTTGCCCAATTAGTTTTGGCCCACAGAAAACTGGCATTGGTCAACTAACAATGCTACGAAGATTAGATTCAGCAGTAGTAGCCTAAATATCACTCCTGTAAAGTTTGGGGGGTTTTTTTAAAAGCTTTGAGCATCTGCCTGCACAGGATAAGAAGTTTCTCATGGGGGCTCAAACCCAGAAATTTTGAGAAGTCTGTGTCTAAAAGTCAACTGAAAGGTCACAGAGTTCTGAGGAGATGATGCCATGTAGCAGAAAATCCAGATATCTGTGTGAATTTCTGGTAGCACAACAGGGTACGCACACTCTTCACTGTAAGCACAACGGCCTAGCTTGACAACGCAACAGAAAAATAGGGCAGGGCGTCAGAGAAGGGAACTGCAAGCCTGTTACCCTAAATGCCCCATCCCAGAGCTTCCTACTGCTGGACTCTATCCAGCTCACAAGCCATGAACAGGCCACACAGTTAGTTTATGCATATATCATACCTTCATACATATCGTCTATCTTCATGCTTGTAAGCAGGAAGACTACTGGAGAAAAACTAAGTACGTGCTCAGTTGCACTGGTGCAAAGCTCTGATGTGCTACAAAGATGCAAACCAAGAGCTGCATCTATAGCATTTTCTTGAAAATAGATTCAAATAATCGCTGTAGATGTTTGCCGAAATGATAACACAGAACATGTCAGCAACACAAGTATGCTACTTGTCGGAAGGTACAGCATAGAAGATACCTGGATGATAACAAGCATGGAGGATCTTTTTTTTAGTCAGCAATAAGAAAAACATATAAAACAACTAAAACAGGGTACCATCCACTGAAGAGGAAGGTTTGCATGCTGTTTCCTGAACTACTGCAAGATCTGCTCTCAGAAGTGAGTTCGAGCAGCTGTGGCTGTTTTACTGAAGGCAGGCAGAGAATCAAGAGCAGCTTTGACTTGATCAGAGCTTCCCAAGATTCTGAAATGAGTATATGGAATAGCTGTCAACCTGCCTTGGAAGGCAACTGAAAAAAATGGAAATTATTAGTACTGTGTATTAATACTGCATGGTTCAACTGAGAAGCCCCCCAATCCACCTAGAACTCAAATAATCATCTGGCTTCAGACTCCCATTTAGCCCCAATTCAAAAAATCACTGCCAACGCCTCCTCTTTGGATGCAATCAATACAACCCTTACACTCTTTTCTAGTTTCTACTGCCTTAAGTGGTGAACGGCACTTTTCTATTTCGTGCACACAAAATTTTTTAGATAAGATCATGCCACAGGTATGATACGAATTCCACTCCCTCCCCAAAAGATCCTCTGTCAAATAAAGACAATTTAGGGAAAACTCTAAAGTTCTCTGTGTCAGCCATGGTGATGAGTACAGTATAAAAATGATGGATAAGGACAAACTGAACCACGCCAGATCAGACAGGCAAGGATCAGGGGATCTGCCTATTTGCAAAATGCCTCATGTTTCCATGTGAACATTGCTGAGCAAGCTGATGCCCTTGCTTAGGAATGATTTAATTTATATGCCCTCAGAATGAGGTCATATCAATATCATGCATGATCTCCATCAGCTTTACAGATGCCTTAACCTGAGAACGTTCAAGCTCTTTGAGAGCTATTCATACTTGGCAGATTGATATAGTAACTGACGATTCACTGCCATCCAAGTGTATCTGAGAACACAAAGCTCACATAAATATTGTTGAGCATATCCCATTGTTGGTTATTTACTTCTGCCATTCAACTTTCTACAGCTCTGAGAGGAAGATCATTTCTCTCTGTGTCATATATCTGACATACCCAACAGACACGAAAAGCTCCTTGTTTCCTTTTTATCAGTAATGAGCTGTGCTAGAAATGTCAAACACAGGTTTGTTCAACCCTGACCAACAAACAATGTGAAACATAAAAGTATGGGTGGACAGAGATGGGCGAGGAAGCCTGCCTACAAGCTTGGCTTTGTCACTGGTGCTGAAACAGCTTGTAATGGTGTTGCTACATTCCCAAAGCTTCAGAAGGAAGCATGAAGACCTACCTGACACTTTTCTTCTGCAGTTTCAGAAGCTGGCCTGCCTGCTTACCCAAACTAAACCCTTACTGAAGGCAACTGCAGGTAAACAGCTTGCACGCCGTACAAACAGGATTTTCATGCAGACTGTACTCATGGCTTCCCAGTCCAGAAATGCCCACCTGGCGCTTTGCTCTGGATTTATTGTGCTCACCTTAGCCTCTCTCTCTCTCTCTGTGATAGGTCCGGGATAGAAAGACATGAAGAATAAAAGATGAGAAAAACAGAAAAAAGCATGTGAAACTCATAGTTTTCAGACTTACCCTGGACCAAATATTTCTGGCTGATAAGTTTGGTTGAAGCAAGTCAGACACACCCCATTCTAACTTTGGAGAGGGATTCTTTCTTTTAATTTCCTGACCTGCATAGCTATCACACTGTAAATTAAATTGAAAAGAGGAATCAAATTAAAAATGTACGCATTCCTAGATGGACTAATTCCTTTTGTTCGAATACAAAACCCAGTTTTTAAAAAATGTGGGGTTTTTTTCCTTGATGAACTTCCTGTTGAGTTAGCAAATGAAGCCTGCTCACAAAAACATCAAATGAGTGCCAGAACTGCCACAAGTGAAACCACAGACCCGAGTGGTCAAAACAGATAGAGGAGCAACTCTTCCTACTAGCACCCACAAGCTGCTAGACAGAGCTCAGCCTTTTTGTCTGACAGCACCCTCTAAGCACGACTTTCAACTTCAGTTGTGCAACCTGGACTAAACCATGTCCCTAAGCACCTCGTCTGCCCATCTTTTAAATACCTCCAGTAATGGGGACTTGACCACTTCCCTGGGCAGCCCATTCCAATATTTGACAACCTTTTGATGAAGAAATTTTTCCTCATGTCCAATCTAAACCTCCCCTGGTGCAACTTAAGACTGTTTCCAGTTGTCCTATCACTTGTTACCTGGGAGAAGAGACCAACACCCACCTCACTACAACGTCCTTTCAGTTAGTTGTAGAGGGCAATAAGATCTCTCATCAACCTCCTCTTCTCCAGGCTGAACACCCCCAGTTGCCTTATCTGCTCCCCATCAGCCTTGTGCTCCAGGCCCCTCACCAGCTTTGTCGCCCTCCTCTGGACACGCTCCAGTGCCTCAATGCCCTTCTTGTAGTTAGGGGCCCAAAACTGGACACAGCATTCGGAGATGCAGCCTCACCAGTGCCGAGTACTGGGGAAGGATGACTTCCCTGCTCCTGCTGCCTGCACTATTCCTGATACAAGCCAGGATGCCGTTTGCCTTCTTGGCCACCTGGGCACACTGCTGGCTCATATTCAGTCAGCTGTCAACGAGTACGCCCAGTTATCTCTCTGCCAGGCAACTTTCCAGCCACTCATCCCCAAGCCTGTAGTGTTGCACAGGGCTGTTGTGACTCAAGTGCAGGACCCAGCACTTGGCCTTGTTGAACCTCATACAGTTGGCTTTGTCCCATCGATCCAGCCTGTCCAGGTCCCTCTGTAGAGCCTTCTTACCCTCCAGAAGATCAACACTCCCACCCAGCTTAGTGTCATCTGCAAACTTGCTGAGGGTGCACTCAACCCCTCATAATAATAGAGGTAAATAAGGATAGAATAGAATATAACAGGAGTCCTGTATTTGTCTTAAGTACTCACAGCTAATTCAAATGGGTGTATTATCCAGGTCAGTCAGACAAGCACAGAGGCTCCATTTCATTTGCCTTCAACTTCCCCCAGATTAAACGATCAGACCTACATCAATCATTGGATGTAAAAGACATGGAGTAATTGGACTAGAAGGTTGTCAACAGACTGAGGGCTTCTGTTCAGAAAGCAGATGTCTTGGCTTTTTCTTGGTCTTGTTTATTCTTCATAAATACCAGAGCAAGACAGCAGAGTCACTATTATCTCGTAACAACGTTCTGTTAATCAGGCATGTCATTTGCTTGTATGGCCCAACCTTCTGCAGATCCCAGACATTCCCCTTCCACAAGAATTAACCACAAAAATACTGCAGTGTAGCTGCTTTATGACCATGGCTAGGATCAATTTGTTTTGTGCTTTCAAACGCTGATCTTGCAACAGTGAACATAGAGACACTATAGCACTTTTTTTTTTTTTTACATAAATAAGGGGTTTTGACCACCATCTTTCCTTTCTCAATGGCAGTTTGTCAGGAGCTTTTGCCTAATTCCCGGCTTAGAAAAAAGACAGCATTCAACTAAGGAACAGCACATCCTTCCTGAATTGCTCTGAAAAGCAATCAACAGGGTGAAAGCCAGGTCAAAACAATAATTACGCTAGAAGAGTAGTGTTGGTGGGAGAAAAAAAAAAGAATTGAGGGGGGGGGGGGGGGGGGAAAGGCAAAACAAAACGCAAATTTTAGAAGCAGTAACCAAAGAATTCTGGAAATAAATATGAAGTTACATGTTCCAGCCTGAGCTCACGTCATGTCTTGCACACAGCAAAAGCCGGTGAACCTGCCACATGCCTGCCACCACTGCTAGCCCTGCGGTCCTTCCCTCTCCACCGCACGGGCTTTAGCCCTCGCACGGCACCCTGTACTCCACCACAGCTTGCTACAGTAGCTGAAAACTACTTATTTTTGTTTCTTTGGGTTAGCTTTCTGCCAGAACACTGAGACAGGTTGACACAGGATCTATTAAGCACCAGAGTTGACACAGGACCATGGGCTACCGCAGCCTGGAACAAGAAGGGGATGAGGCAGGAGGAACCAGAGCTTCTCAGTCCGGCAACAGCCAGAGGCCAAACCAGCTACAGAGCCCTGATGGGAAACGTCCCTGTAAGCCAGTACAATACTACTGGCACCAAGGAAGCCTCATCACAAGATCTGGTCTGAATTGTGCATGCCCAAGATGTCCCCAAATACTAAAGCTCAGGTGCAGCTGGCGACACTCCTACAAAACCCTGTTTCCCCCATGTGTGGACACACTTACAGATGACCTACAAATTACAATATTCCTGCCTAAGACATGACGAGCATGTTCACTACAAAACCCTGACACCTTTAATCTTAGTGGATACTTTAAACCTCACTGGAGTCCAAGCAACAGCCCAACTTTCTGCAAGTACTGAACCAACTCCAGAGAATATGGACCTGGAGGTTCCCAGCGTACATATGCACACTGATCTGCTATAGCTGCATCCTAACATCCTTGCTGGAAAGTTTACATTTTGCTTAATTAGAGCATGCTTTTTTCTCACTGGCAAAATAGCTACAAACTTCAATAGGAGCAGGATTTGGATTATTTTTTATTACACCGCTTGCTGCTATGTTTTGTGAATTTTACAGAATTCTGTCCACTCGATGGACCCAAAACTGATTCACAAACCAGTCTCAATATCTGTGTGCAAACATAAAATACTTTGCCAAACAGTCAAACACTACAGCCATGTGGATAGTTAGAAAAAAATATTTAAAAAAACCTCTACATAACATTTTATACAGGCAGTAGAGATGCACAGTATTTCAGCTATTACAGGCAAAAATAGGACATGACAGAGTAACACGCTTGTGTGACTGCACGCCCAAGGGTGCACACCCCCTGTATATTGCCCTCTATAAAGGTGTGCTTTGGGTGTCGTCTCCAAAAGTGAAATGCTGGAGGGACTTGTTGGGACGGGGGGGGGGGGGCAAAGCCCTTTTTCTTTTCAACCCTCTGCCTGGGGGAAGGACTCACAC
>NW_009259429.1:2421434-2428951 GCF_000687185.1 Egretta garzetta | reverse complement strand
ACGCTTTCCCTCCCCTATAGCAAGCGATAACGAGGCTTACACACAAACAGCATTTACATTTCAAGTGAATTTGGTTCTCCAGTTCTTCATCTCCCCACGTAGCTTCGCTGCAGTTCACCATCTATTCCACACACAGAGCATGCCTCTTTTATTTGGGCTTCATTTTTGTTAAATATCATAAGTGATAAAGGATGCCATTGTTCTAACTACCGAAAGCAACGCTATTTACATCAAACACAAAAGTGTAAGTGTAACTAGACGTCAGAACACCATTTTCTTTCAGGAGGGTGTCAGACTGCCGTGTACGCAAGTTTAGCCTTCGGTTTTGCACATCAGGGTCAGGGGAGAAAGAAATGGCTTCAGGAGCCCTATAGAGGTGCTTTTGCTTCCCTGACTTCTCACACACTATTCTTTCAAACGAATTTAAAGCTTTTCTTGTCCAAATCCCCGCAAAAGTAACCACACTGCAGTTTTTCTACTATTATGCAAATAGATTAATCAGCCAACGCTCCAGTGAGAATTAATTTATATTTGAATCAAATGAGGCCTTAGATTCTTTATAACCCAACCCCTGGGCCAAGGCCTGGGCTAGGTAGCAACCTCATATTATTCATTTGACGAAATGTGAACTGACATAAATACCATGGCTAACTTTCAATCCGATTACCCCGTTACCTCACATCAATGCTCTCCCAGCCATCAGACCCTAGCGTCCCTCCTTTCACCAGCACAGCCAACAACTGACAACTCCTCCCTGATAAACAAGCACCCACGCCGCCACCTCGGACCCCCGCTCTTAACCCATCATCCCTGCTCAATGGCCCTTATTCGACAAGGTATTTTATTTTGTTTGTAGGAATTTTTTTTTGGGGGGGACGACTAAACAGCACAAAAATACTGTTTTGCTGGGGCTGCAATTCAAAGCTGCCCTTTCAGAGCTGCAGAGCACTTGAGGCACTAACAATAAACACCCAAAAATACAGGAGCATCGTGTCCATCCATACATGTGTATGTATATATATGTATATACACGCACATGCACATATTTAATTTAATCAAGTCACCAACATCTGTTAACTTTCATACTCTCCTTAACCATTTAAAATAAAAAAAAAAAAAGTAAAACAATGTTTTGGGCGACTATGTCCAAAGGTCAATGTAAAGTGAACCCACATTTTACACAGCACCCTTATACTAAACTCATGTTGACAACCACTAAATTCTTTCTATTGCCCTTCACAGGAACTTGTTTTTTAAAAAGATTTTTCTTTCCCCCCCCCTTAAAACTGTAAGCATTTAAAAAGCTTGGCGAAACAATCCACCAGGTGTGAGAAAAGCCTTTTCTATGCAAGCAGCTCTGTGTCAGGAAACCTACACTTTGTAATTAGATTAGCAAGCAAGGACTGAATAGCTCTGATCAAAACATCTCCCCCCCACATATTGTTTATAGTGCATAACTGATAACTAAGCTTCTCTAGTCATGGTTAAAATCTCCTTAAAAATGGGAGTCCTGTGCACTCTGGAATTTAAATGAAGAGGAAAAGAAAACAAAAAGTGCACATTCTTAAAAAGCTATAAGTAATGACTTGGCTGTCTTGCTTAAACAAAGCTTTATTTCAAAATATAAGTCATAAAACAAACCCTATGATTTAAACAGCACCTCTTCAGGAAAGCGCGACTTAAAACACATCTGAGCTAGAGAGTTAAAGATGTCATTTTTGCCTGACGGACGTACTTCACAGTGATCAGGCTAGGGGAGGAGGAGGAGGACAGTCCTCTTGGCCACACAGGCCCGGGTCCAGGGAACACCCCGGATCCCTGGCATGGGACCTGCAAGGTCCCCAGCAGGATGACTATAGTTTTCTCTCTTCATAAATTTTTCACTGTGGCCAGTCTAGTTGCGTGCTGGAGTGGGTTTCTCAACATAAAGAGCAAGTTTGAATCATACTGGCTTCCTGGAGACACTGAGGATGGGGTGAACAGGAGCTGCAGCACGTCAGAGCACATCACCTCTCCCTGCTCCTTTAAGGGCAACGCTTACACTCACACGGATATGGTAGTAAATGGAAAATAAGCCAAGACAAGTTCTTCCTAAAGCTTTCATGCAAAGCCTATATATTTTTCTTGGAAATAGGGAGTCTGTTTCACACTCCTGGCTCCATCTGCCCAGAGTGCAAATACCCCAGGTTTTGAATTTTGATCTCAGCCCAGTCCAGGCCAGAGTCTTTTTGTACTGTGGGGCCTGAAACCAGATGCAAACCCTTGTATGAACTGATTTTTCGAAATAAAGATATCCAGTTACTGGGTCCTTCTGCTCACATCAGTACACCTCAATAAATCCCATAGTTATGCCATCCTTCTTGAAACAGTGTTTCTAATATTAGGGCTGGAGCATCAGACATGAGATCAAAAAGCCTTCTCTTTGGCTAAAGGATGCCATAGAAAGAGCAGAAGATAGCAAGAGGATATCATCCCTTCTGCCTTTCACAAGTCAGGAGACACTTGCCATACACACAGCTGTTGCAGACAGCAGCAAACGTAAACTTTTCCATGCATCAGTAATGGTCCTACCCCCTCTGCTTCAGCAGCAAGGAAAAGGCCTGGGCACTAACTGCTCCAGCACAGAAGCCCAGCCTCTTTGCTTGAACCGTCACTCTAGAGAGGGTCTGACCCAAGGTAATGATTTAGCCCTGTCTCTATGTATTCCCCTCTGCTGATTGGGGGGGGGGGGGGGTGTTTTGTTTTGTTTTCTGTAGGAGCAGTAAACTTTCAGCAAAAAGGGAGGACAGAATTTTTTGGCTGATACCATTAGGGAAAGCTTGATAAAGGTTAATAGGTGAGAGAATAGACTTCCATTTAAGCCCTAAGCCAGATCTATTTAAAAGACACTAGAGAACTACCCCTTATCCCAGGACATCCACAACTCTGGAGGACACAAACATAGCTTAAAGCTATGTTAACCTCCTCTCTCCTGACCTTTCTGGGTCTGACGAGTAGCAGCCAGAGCATGGTCCTCAAGAAGAAAACATTTAATCTCTTGTTTTTAGCCAAAGTGATGCTAAACTGTTGAGTTTGACTAACCAAGATGCACTATGCTTGAGTAACATTACCATTTGAAAAATAAACTGGTACAGTCTATTTTCAAAGAGGTTTGCAGATAAGCAAACAGGATGGTGCCAATGTTCCTCCATCCACACGAGGGGGACAACCCTTCTGCCAGCACTGTGACTAAATGCCTGCAGTTCAAGACCTGCGTGGTTCATAGCTCTGACCCCCCTTGCTCCCTGCCACGAGAGCAATGCTTATCTGTGCCAGGACAACCTGACCTTACCAGCTTTCCTCCAGTCAAATTTTAAATCTGCTAAATCCCATCCAGCTCCGCTAAAGACCTTCCTAGAGACACGAGATTTGATGCTCTCCACCCTCTTACATTTTTAATGGAAAAGGGGAAATTCAGAGAGAGAAAAAAAAAAAAAGACAGAACTTGTGTCACGATGACAGTCGAAAATGTGAATGCAACCTCTAAAACATGATTTTCATTAAGTAGTTGTCATTTGTACAGGCATGATGAGAAACCTGAGAAAACCTGTTTCAGACTATGAAGATCCCATTCAAGCAGCCTGGCTGTCTAATTCTAAACTTCAGTCGTCTTTGATATTTCCCCTGCAGTATCAAAACACTCCTGACAAAGTACTGAAAAGAGACAAGTACATTCAAATTCTTCTAGGGCTTAACCCCACCGCATTGAAATTAGCATGAGTTTTGCCCCTGACTTCAGCCCTGACAGAACGAGCAACATTCTCAGGCCAAAGGCATGGGGAAAAGCTTTTCTACAACTTTCTTTACACGCTTGCACTCTCCTTAGTCCTTAAGATTTCTGTTTGCTTTCGGAAAGCTGAAGGCATAAATGGGCAACACATTCCGCCATGTATCCATCCAATCTCATGGCTGGTGGGAAACAAGGAAGGCAGTTTTTACTGTTTTCCAGAAACAAACACAGTTCTCTAAGAAGGGACCTACTTTCTACAGGTCGGGTAAGCTCCCATCAGAAAGGTTCTGGTCTTCGCTATTTCAAGAAAGTTTTACAAGTGCAAGTGAAATTGGAACCTCATCAGCTTTTGCCAGTGATAAAATGGAAGAGCCTTTCATCTCTGAACACCATGAAGCCGTGCTGCTTGCTAAGGAAAGCACAGAATAAGGGTATCCCTATTCCCATCTCCACAATGAGTCCAATGTTTTCTAAAGAGAACAACTCTGTCTCACTAGTGGACCTCCAGTGCAAAACCTGGCTCTGCAGGGAGCAAGTCATCCTGAATTCAGAGACCTACACTTGAGAAACCTGAAGAGATGTCCACGATGCCTAAGACTAAGCTATGCATTCCTCAGTCATTATGGCTCCATTCTCCTTGGTTTTCTTTACCCGGCATACCTCACTTGATAAGAAGCATCCCCAAAGGACACCAGAAATACAGAGATCATCTTTCATCTGACTTTCCAATTTACACAAAGTAACTGGGAACAGAGCACATGGACCAGTGCTTGCTAACACATTTATCGCTGGCTCTATGAAGGTGAACCCTGAGGCACAAATTTTGTCAGCTCTCCTCTTCCGTCAGAGCTTCAGAAATCAAACATACTCCATATCAACATCCACAAGAATAGCTTTTTATTTCTGGAAACATCAAGCATTGCATCCTCTCCAAAGAGGCCTGCACATATAGTCTCTTCCCCTATGGATGCAGTACAGTTTGCCAGCAACCTATAGACATGAGTATAGCTATGGTTAGGGCGTGGTCTGGAATGGAGCCATTCAACTGCAAATCCATTGCCCCAATGGACAAGTTCACCAGTGTAATGCTTCCAGTATTAAATCGCTACACGCCCAGGGAATTCAATGGTCAAAAAACCCCCCTGAACTCACAAATTACTTTTTTTTTTTTTTAAAGAGATTTCCCTGTTTTGATTGTAAGAACATTGCAGTATCCCAGCAAGGAATTTTTGCATTTTTTCTTGCTAAGCAAGTATTACAGAGTATTTGAGTTCCTCTTCTTTCCTTATCACATGGTGCTTGGTCCCACCAAAAGTTGTATAGGTTAATCCCTGTCAAAAGAACTTTCAGCACCTTCACATAGGACTCAAAGAGAGAAAAATGCTGAGTTTTGAAGAAGATACCTCCACGCCATCAAATCAGGAATGAGTTTGTGCCAAGACGTTGATACCTGCATGGCCAAAGCATTTGCACCAGGAGGGACAGTATGACTTTCCAGACAGGGCGATACACTGCAGTGCAGGTGACTAATTCATTAAAACCACTCTGCCGCTTACCTGGAAACCCCCACAACAGCAGCTTCCCCCACCGGATCACAGCATCTGAAGGTATTTTCACCTAGAAGGAGCAAAGTGAGCCTCCCAGCCCATCACCATCTTTCTGGCTACCACACATACATTAGGGAAGACTTTCCATTGCGAACAGTGTTTCCAGGTACTGGGGCTCTCATCAGCATCCTATGGGCTCTTCTGAGCCTCTCTCTGATACCTCTCCAGAGAGGCTTAAGCCCCAGGGAAGTGCAGTAGAAGTTGGTTGGCAGGGTAAAAGTGGAGGGACTGAGGGCTAGGGGTCCAGCTCCTTTAAGAAAAGGGTAGTTAAATACTAATTTTGGTCTTTCTCTGAGAGACAGAGGTCCCTATGCACTGCTCCAGCAGGCAGAGGGATGGAGAGCAGCCTCTAAAAAAGCACGTCCACTCTTGTGGCAGGCATCCAGGAGTGCATGGGCTCTGGAAACCTCAGTTTAAGGGGAGCGCAAACCATGAGGTTTGCTCAGATTCACCCCAGGACACATTCATTCTCCTGTTGAACTTTCCTGACAGAGCCCTTTCCTCCCAAGAAGCTTGACTTTCTTGTCATAGTCTCAAGAATGGGGAACAGAACTTTACGAGTGGAAAAGTAATGGGATCCTCAAGTCCTAGCACTTATAATCGCCCACTGCCTAGACACCGCAGTGAATCAGTGAGCAGTTTGCCACCATCATAAGCAAAGGATCACCATTTTGGTTGTGGTGAGGTGGTAGGAGTAGATTTAAGACCTGATTTGAAAGACAAAAGGATTTTTAATTGTTCTTACCTACTTGAGAGTAAGGTGAGAGAAAAAAGCATTGGAGAAAATAAACAGAAAAGTACCATGTTCTCTCATCCTCCACGCTTCATCTCCACGGTCTAACTTGGAAACTCTTGGGGCAGAAACCGCAACTGAAACAAGCAGGACCTTGGCCTCCAGCATCTGAGAATCCAAACAGCCGCTGCCCAATTCCCTGATAGTTTCCACTGTGCTAAATAATCATGAAATTAAGGCAACAAGTAAAACACCACATTGCGTTTTGCAAATCCTAGCTCTCCAAATTGTGCAAACCTTAGCTCGTGAAAGGAGTTGGGTTTAGGGAGGTTGTGGTGTTGGTTGTTTTTTAGACAGATGCGCAGGAAAAAAAGAATTTTTTTTGACCCCAGATAGTATTTTTATATATATATGTAACAAAGGTGGAGGTTGGGGAAAGGATAAAAGGATGAAGTGGACAAAAATAATCAAATTTGGAAGAAAGGATGCAAATTAAACAGGCTCAGAAGGAGTTAGCAAAGCACAAGCAAGACACAGAGACTAAACTAAAGTTAATTACTTTTGACATGATCAGATCATCTGGTTGCATTTCAGGCTGCGTGCACTCTAGGCTGGCCAGCATGAATGGCGAGGGAAAAGAAAGTAACTCTCCCCTCTAGGTCCCTTTGCCAAGTCTGGGCTGCGCGCTCTGTCCGAGATCCCTCTTTCTTTGCGCAGAGAGAGAGAGGGGGAGAGGAGAGAGAAACACAGTTAACCACCTGTCAGGGCTGAGGACACAATAAGGCAGCCCCCAAAAGAGCTTTTCATGCATGCGTAATATATTTGTTCAGCTATTCACTTAATGAAGCTGATAAATGTGATGCGAAACAATAGTCAAGTTAATCTATTTAGTAAAATGTTTTGAGACTCTCAGGCGATGTTAAGGAGGGTAGTGTGTTCGGGGACATTTTCATTTCAATACGCTCATCTCTCCCCTCTTAGGGGGGTTTCAGGCAACCTATGTGAATATAATTTCTTATAAATGTGTCTTTAATGGGTTTAATTCACCCTTGCCAGCTGTTTTTTTAGCTATTTTGTAAGAGCAAAACAAACGTGCCAGGCTTGGAAAGCTAGTTAAAATTAGTTTCGGTCACTGGGGCCAAGCTATATTTCCTGCAAACCATCTGCTTGATTGGCACAATAGAAGGATTTTCAAGAAAAGGGGGGGGAGGAATCTAGAAGAGCTTTGAACGAACCAACAGTTACTGTTCCTTGTGCTCGAATTCTAAAGGTGAAGCCTTAGGTGTCTTAATAGCGCTTCGCCCCCGCAGCCTCCATTCAAGCTCCCGGCGAGGTCGGTGAGCACCGCCGGGAAGCCCGGGCACGCCCGGAGCATCCCGCCGCCGCCGCCGCCCCCCAGGAAAGGGAA
>NW_009259429.1:2411081-2411746 GCF_000687185.1 Egretta garzetta | reverse complement strand
GCCAGCCCCACCCCCCGCCCCGCTGTCGGCCGTTTTTGTTTGGGGGTTTTTTTCTTTTTTTTTTTTCTTTTCCCCCCGGCGACAAAGAAAGTAAGTGACTTTTAAGAAATAAATTTGAAGATAACGACATTAAAATGAATGGCAGGAAGCACAAAACGGCATGAGCATAGGTCAAACGGCATTAGTCACAGGTTTTATCCTGAGACATTAGAATTCCCTTCTCTTAAATGATCGCTGCCTTTGAAAAGAAACTTCCAAAGGAGATCACTTAAAATAAGATCCTTTCGTCCGATTTCTTGGTTTCTTATGGTCTATCTTCCCTTTCAATAGATGTCTAGTCCCTTTTGCCTTGGTGCTTAAGGAATTCTTTATGAGTGTGCTCGGACGCATCACAAGGAACTGGGTCCACGTGTGCCCCAGCATGCGTTTGACCCAACCTTCCAGAAGATGTCAGACCCTCTTTTTTAAGCCAGAGAAATTAGCAGCAGTTGGTCTGTAGCGAGGCAAAATGCCCCCAATGTATATGTAAAGAAAGGAGTAAATCATCTCAAAGGAAACGTATAATGACTGTAAAAAACCCGAAGCGTTCTCGGATCCGCCCGGGCTGCTCCCAGACGCCGGAGCGGCGCTGGGAAATGCCGGGGGGGCAGCGCCGGAGCGCGGCT
>NW_009259429.1:2408708-2410701 GCF_000687185.1 Egretta garzetta | reverse complement strand
AAAACTTGTCAGGATGATACAATTTCCAGGGCTGATTCCGTCCTCTCTAATAAATAACTTTTTGATTTGAATCAAGGGAGAGGTTTAACAGACTTTCTTTCTTCCCTAATGTGATATAAATCGCAGATGCACTTTTATTGAATGGTTAAAGCATCGACATGGAGATAATCAAGACAAAACGTCCGGACAAAAACCATCGCGAGAAATAAAGCTGGTTAATAAGATTTTTGAGAAAGCTTTGTGTTAAAAAGTAAAAAGGGAAAACAGCTGAAGGTGACAGTTAGTTCATGGTTAATAGGATAAAGGCTGCATGGTTGAGCTGCACACTTCTGCTTGCAAAGGTTCAGCCACACCAAAGGGCTGAATAGGGTGCTTTTAAAACATAGGACATTTAACACATCTGTTATAGCCTTTAACAGAGAAATCAGGTAAACCCACTTTCAATAGTTGCTTTCATCACCCAGCTCCAAAGGGAATTAACTACGCTTGCGCCTATTTCCATATTTGCCACCACAACCAAAACCTCTCTCTGCCAGGAAAAAAAAAAAAAAAAAAAAAAAATCTATTTTCTACTTTTCCCTTAGACGACGTCATTTGCCCCTCACTCCAAAGTTAAGGGACTTGCGGCTCTGCCGCACCGAGCTGAACGCCCCTCCAGAAAATCTGGGCAGGCACGCAGCTAAAAACCGAGTTCAGGTGAATTTGCCGGCGGCGAGAAGGCTCCGAGCCACTGATACCGATTTGAAACCGAGCCTTAGCTTAGACTACCTTAGCCAAAAGGACCAAAACGCTGCAACATTGCCTTCGTTTTCGCGGGCGGAGGGCACCTATTTCCACTATTTTTTAATGTGGATGAGCTTAATTAACAGAACCAACAGACTGAGAACCTGAGGGGGCTGCTCCGGGTCCCACAAAGCCGTTCCCAGCTTTTCTACGTTCAATGCCCAGATTTTCTGGGAGCAGAGCTCTTACCGGCTACAACAGGGCTTACATTTCGGTCGGGTACGGGCAAGCCTCTCGCCTGAGCACACGTACGCCAGGCTCTTGCGAAGCTCGGATCCGGAGAGCAGAGCCTAACACCGCAAATTCGCAAATTGCCGGACCCTTGGCGCGCAGATAGGAAAAAACCCCCAACCGCACGCACAAATTTTGCCGCGTACCAATAACGGGGGGCGGAACACCCTCAAATCACGACAGGATCCGCTCGCCGAATATTCCACACACACACACACCCCCAGCAAAGCTTAGTTCCACGTTTTCTAATTTGTATTTTCCATCCCACAAACCCCGGGCTTTTCTGAGAGCCCGCAGATAAGTTTATATGAATATTTATTGATTTATTTCCTAAACTCAGCGGGGGAGCGGCAAATAAATTTAGTGCTTTCTTTAAATAATTCCCTTTCTACGAGGCAAGATGTCATTCGAAACTTTTAAATAGGCATTTAATTAGCCTGTGTGTGTTGCCTCTGAACAAAACCCTGCTGGGAGCCTTTGGAGCGCTGTATTCCAAAGAGGCGGTCAATATGCAAAATTGATGACTACACTTTCTTTGTGGCGGGGCCATTGTGCCCCGGTTGCTTATGAAGTCTAATCCAATCATAAATTGCAGCCCCGGACCAATGGAGGAGCCCGGAGCTCGCCCTGAATGAAGCTCAAGTGGAGAACTTTGTTGAACCCCATTGTTGGGGCTGTCACTTTTGAAAGAGCCTCCGCGGGGCTGACCGCTATAAAACCCATCGCCCGGGAGGAAGGGGCAGAGAGGACCCCGCCAGGCTTGCGAGCTGGATCTTTACTAAACGAGGTTTGCCAAGCAGAAAACAAACCCAAAGCAAACAAACAAACGAGGGAGCGGCCCCAGCCCCGCTCGGCCGACGGCCCCGGCGATGATGTTCCCCAGCCTCATCGCTCCGCCGGCCGTCTACCCCAGCCTCCTGCGCCCGACCCCCACCCTCACCTTGCCGCAGCCGCTCCAGTCCGCTTTTTCCAGCCATTC
>NW_009259429.1:2407868-2408204 GCF_000687185.1 Egretta garzetta | reverse complement strand
GGTCTCGTCCCACCGGTGGTAACCCTTTGCTTAATCGAATTTTATTTATTTTCCAGAAACTTCCCCTGCCTTGCTTCAGAGCGTCCCTCCAAAGACTTTCTCCTTCCCGTACTTTGAAGGATCCTTCCAGCCCTTTATCAGATCTTCCTATTTCCCAGGTAGGTCCTCAAAAATCCCCTCTCTCGCCGGGCGGAGCGCGCTGCAGGCCCAGCCGGTGACATTTCCCCGTCCCCCCGGGGGTTATGCTCCAGTTCAGAGGTTGGCGGGAGTACAACAGCCAGGCATCAGTCGCGCCAATTTGATGCCCGATTTAGCACAGGCAGCGGCTGCCTGACA
>NW_009259429.1:2330216-2407746 GCF_000687185.1 Egretta garzetta | reverse complement strand
AGGGAGCGCACCGCGGGCGCGGCCCGGGCCTTCCCTCCTCCGCGCCCTGCCCCTCCCCTCGGCTCCCCCGCTCCCCCGTTAGGTATTCAAACGCCACGGGCGCGGCGGGAAAGCAGGCATAGCCCCTGGGTACGGTCTTACCGCGCCCAAGTGTTATGATGCGGAGAGAACAATTAAAAAAAAAAAAAGAAATCTAAGTACATAAACAAGCTATTAATTTAAAAAGAAAACAGGGAAAGGGAGAGAGGAAAAAAAAAATAACCCAAGCTCTTCCATTCATCCTCCGGATAATGGAATTTGCTTCCTTTCTCCAGCATGTGAATAGCCTAACAAAAACAACTTGAGCTTTATAAATAGCTTTTCATGTCCATTTAATGAAAATGATTTGGGGAAAGAGACGATTGTGCCATCAGTATTCTCCCGAGGAGCCTGGCATGCCGTTGTGTTTAGTTTGAAAGTGTAAATCTCTTTTGTTCCAATAATATATGGCGTTAGCTGCTTGTCCTCAGTCTTTTTCTGTTAGTTCATTACTACACAATTACCATTCACGCTTCATTAGCATCTCGCCCCCCTTGGGGGGGTCCCCCCCCCCCCCCTTTTTTTTTTAAGGCGAAACTCTGCCCTTTTTATCATGCCAAAGCCATTGGGAACCAGGCAATGTGCTAATTAGTTGTTACTTTTCATGTCTTCGGCTTGTATTCTCCAACTTGGGGGGGGAGGAGAAGAGATTAATATAAAAAGATGAATACTGATTGATCAAAACTGCATCTGAAGAGGAACGGTTTTGTTCGGAATCAGAAAAGTCCTCATTTTCATCTCGAGCATAATAAAGCGTCTGAAATGATAAAAGCTTCTGAAAAAAATCAAATACTTCTGAGTGGGAGGGAAAGCTTTTTTATTATACCTCTATCTTAGCCGGTACGCCTCGCTTTGCCTTTTCAGGCCGGAGACCTTTGAATATCCCAACAAAACCGGCTACTATTGATCCATTTTACACGTTTGAGTTGATAGATCTAATCCCAGTGATCACTGGCTGAAAGGGGGGTGCTTAGTTAAGCCTAAAGCTCCTTTTCACAGCCCCAGGTTGATGGGTGCCCACCCGAAGGGCAGGGAGGGGGGCTGCGGGGGCCAGTCCCACTCCACTCAGCACCGTGTGTGTCCTCCACAGCCACCTCTGCAGTGGTCCCTATCCCTGGCACCTTCTCCTGGCCGCTGGCTGCCCGTGGCAAGCCCCGCCGTGGCATGCTGCGCCGCGCTGTCTTCTCCGACGTGCAGCGCAAGGCCTTGGAGAAGATGTTCCAGAAGCAGAAGTATATCAGCAAACCCGATAGGAAGAAGTTGGCAGCCAAGCTGGGCCTCAAGGACTCACAGGTAAGAAGGGGCGCCAGGTGGGGAGGGCAATGGGGTGCGGTGAGCCAGGCCCCCCACCCCCAGAGGCAGCTTGAGGGTAGGGGGAGGAAAAGGGGACAGGAGGCAGGGAGAACTGCCCATGGCCAGGAGAAAGTCCAAAGCAAGCTACAGGGCTTTGATCCTTAAGGGAGCCAAGAGAGCAGCACAATTCCCAGCTGGGTGAGTAGGACAGGACAGACCATGACCTTATTGCCTCCCGACCCCTCTCTTAGGGTCCCCAAAGGTCAGGTTCTGTGGTCCCTGTTAGCTTCAGTACAGGCATGAGCAGGGTTTCAAGGGTGCAACCAAAAGGCCTTTCCCAGTCCCTGTTTTACTGAACTGTTTCATTTCTATGTTGCTTCCCCCCACGTCAGGTGAAGATCTGGTTCCAGAACAGGAGGATGAAGTGGAGGAATTCCAAAGAAAGAGAGCTCCTCTCTTCTGGTGGCTGCAGAGAACAGACCCTACCCACCAAGTTCAACCCTCACCCAGACCTCAGTGACGTAGGCAAGAAATGCTCAGGAGAGGAGGAGGAGGAGGAAGTTTCCCCTGTGTGCCCACCCAGCCCCCAGCATCCCTTAAGCTACCACCAGTCCCCAGAACATCTACACTTGAGGGACAGACTGGACTCCCAGATGTCTCCTTCTCCATCCCATTCTAGCAGCCCCAGCAAACCGTCAGACTTCTCAGACTCAGAGGAAGAGGATGATGAAGGGGAGGAGGAAGAGGAGGAGATAACAGTCTCTTAGATCACCCCTGCCTGCCCCTACCGTCACATGGGGACATTGCAAAGATGTAAATAGAAGAGCGCTATAAATTGAAGAGGTGATGTCCCACCCCAATGTCCACATGCTTCTCCAGTGCAGGTTCTTTATCACATAGCTGCAAGACTTCCTACCTATATCTATCCTTCCTTTTTTGCCCCACGTGGAGGTTTTCATATTCATCGCATCTGCTAAACCTTTCATAACTCTCTCTGCTTCACAGTCAACATTTGCTCAATTAGCTGCCTTCTCCCGAGAGCAAGCAACAGGCAGCTCCTTGCTTTATAGCAGGGAGAAAAGTACCTCCTCTTGAGAGGGAAGGGTGCCATCCGTCCCCCCCATCCCTCCCCCAAAAAGAAACAACAGAAACCCCAATATAGATGCTGTGGCCATTTTTACTGCCTTTCAAGTCAACATCCAGCTACTGCTAAGATTTCAAAGCCCTGAAGACTGGTCTGATCCAGCAACCCTTTCCTCCAAAAATAACATTATTGAGGGACACGGAGCAAACACTGCCTCCCTCTTCACCCCAAATAGCACGGTACTTGTGCAGCAAAAACATTGACACCCCTGGAATGACTTCTAAGGTAGAATGTAAGTGTGCCTTGTGTAATGGAGGCCTTATATATTTATGTTTTTCATTTTAATTTATGCATCAATATTATGCTGGAAGCACTGTCTAACCCACCTTTTCACCCACAGGCCTGTGCTTTTTTTCCACTTTGCTTCTGCTATCCATGATGTGGACAGAGAAAAGTGGATATGCCTCTTTGATTTTTGACTGAACTTTGCTGTCTTTGCACAGCTTATATGAAATGTACACTATTTTGTACACTTACTCTGTATGGATGTTTTATACCAAGGTTATTGTGAATGAATATAACGATGGCTCAGCAAGGTTTCTCTCCTTTGTTTAATTAAATGATGGCTGAACTACAGACAAATGTAGCTGTTTAATTGTGTAACTTATAAAGAAACACTTTTATTTTGTATTTTACCATGTACAGACTTTAAATATGTATATATAATAAAGTGAATGATTGTCAAATAAAAAAAGTACATTTCCAAGTTTGATCCTTCAGTAATACTTGGTTCAGGTTTACATCTTGTTGTAGGTTGTGCCTGGGGCCAAACAGGACAAGAAAACTATCTTTTATCAACAGCATAGTGATTCAAGAATTTATCAGCTTCAAATTAAATAACCTTACAGGAATATCTACCTGCCTTTTAACTAGGGAGCAACTCGACCAAAGGATTAAAGATTTTCTGCAGTGAAAATGAATACAGATTCTTCCTCCTTGTGTTTAAATGCAACTTAATTTCTGCTGATGTTACCCTACGCTTCCCTCCAAAGCCCTTCTGGCTCTCCTCCTTCCTTCCAGTTATTGCCCAGGTAGGTCAGGCTGCAGACACTGGCCCTGCACCACCCTGCTAAGGTACTACAGTTTGTAGGCTGGGAGCATGTAAATAGAATATTCTCATGGGGTAGAGAAACAGAATGGACAAGAGAGACTTAAGACAACTTCTTCAGCCTTAAGTCCAGTCAAGGATCACTGCTACAATGCAAGGCAAATCCATAACTACCTGCACATGGGTTTAGATACAAATACACCCTACAGAAGTGTCCATGTTTTCCACCTTGCATAGAGAGTTCTGCCAAAACAGAGATTTCATTACAAAATTTGCTTATTTTCTGCTCCACAGACTCTAATGCCCACCACCTGCGACATGCCAAAACTAAAGAAATAAATGCAGCAGACGTCACCTGAACACAGCCACCCCTCTGTGCTCCACTTCACTGCCACAGCCATGAGAAAAGGCTTGAAAGGGAGAACAGACTAATTCCAGCTGGAAGGGACCTCCAACGATCATCTAGTCCAACTACCTGCCCACTTCAGGGCTGACCAAAAATTAAAGCATGTTATTAAAGGACATTGCCCAAAAGCCTCCTAAGCACTGCCAGGCATGGGGCATCAGCCACCCCTCAAGGAAGCCTGTTCCAGGTCTTTAGCCACGTTCCAGTTAGGTAATGGGACACAGATAAGCCCTGAGACACTGCCACTGCAATCATCTTCTACCCCTCTAGCACCTTGCAGCCATTAGCAATTGGTAACATACACTGGAGATAGGGCAGAGAAAGGGGAAGGCACATACAGTATTTATCCCACAAAATACAAAATAAAGTGAAATAGCATGAGGATTGGTTGGGTTTGGTGTTTTGGGTGGATTGTTTTTTGTTTGTTTTGGGGTTTTTTTTTGTGAGAATCTTTTGCAAAAACAGCAGCATATCTCCCAAGCGTATCTAAAAGGTCAGACAACCATGCATTAAATAGCACAATCTACCTCAGGGCTCATCCAGCCTTAAGTAAAATACCTCTTACATGTATTATCAACAGCATATGCACCAGAGGATGCAGTGCTATCCATCTATTAACTCTTTAAGGGGTAGAGCACCCCATGACAATTATTTATAACTCAAGTTTTACCAGTCCAGCAAGCACAAGACCACAGTTAAGTAACCTGTAACGACAGATCTAATTCAAAACGCATATTTTGTTTTGAAGTTTATAGGCTACTCCAGAGACCACAGGTACCATCACACATACTGCAATACTCAAGAAAGGAGCATGTTCAAAACAAGACCAGCTCTCACTGGTACATAATCCCTCCAGATTCAGCATCCAACAGAAGCTAACGGTCATCTCACACCCTCTGCTGCTCTTTACAGCTTGTCTGCACTTGGAATGTTACCAGAAAACACTGTTTCAGACTGCTCCTTTCAGCATGAGTGCTATTACACCTCATTCTGGTATGCAAACATCCTTACTGAAGGAGAAAGAACCTGGAATTGCCATTTAACAGGGGAAAACCCTCGTCTGAAACATGACATCCATCAGTCTTTTTTCCCACCCCTTTCCAAGGGTCTTTTCTTATAGCAAAAAAACCATCATATGATCACCAAGCACAACCATTAGATATTCAGGGATACCTTAATACAAAATTAAAAATCTTTTTTCTGGTACTTACCAACAGCTGCCAGGCTGCACCCATAGCTTGCACGAAAAGGAAGCTCTGTCTCAGAGGCTTCCATTTTATACTCTGGGTGGTGAAGCCAGAGCTCACAGCTACCAGGTGATGGCTCATGCGGGCCAGCTGTGCCAAGGGAAGTCCTGCAGGAGTAGTTACCCTTTCTGAGGTCTTATGTCGGAGGCGTAAATTTAATGGCTTGCCTCAAATGAAGAGAGATTCCAGTTGCTTTAGGAGAACCTGATGACAACTGGTCTTGTTCGGGGTGTGCAGGACACTGTGAATTCAGCTGGGGTGTTTTTCTAAGAGCAAAACGTTTCATAACTTGCTGTTGACATAGAGTTTCAGAGGCCACCTCCCCCATTCCCTGGTGCCAGCTAATCATGGTGAGGCTAATACAGAACTGCTGGCCCTGGATTTTATTTATTCGTTTATGTATTTATTAATGTGGATTTCTGTATGCTTTGGGGAAGGAGGAAAGGGGATAAGAAGCTTTTCCTGCCTCCATGGAGATGGAAAGATTTCCATCTTTACTAGTAGCATCCACAGGTTTTGAAACTCTGGAATAAAGCAATCCTGTAATGTCATGCACACCCATAACAACTGCTGCTTTCTGATATTAAAATTCTCTTTTTAAAGACCCAGTGGCCTGGACTGGTCTTATCTGTCTTGTCTTCCTTCTCACAGCCAGGATGGAAATACCTGACACTGGGGAATGGGAAAGGCAGAGAGGTGGATTTACCTTTGGTGACTGTGAGCTCGGGGCAGCAAATTCTCAATTATTTTGTCCCTTAAGAGACCAGCTGGTTCAACACCTGTGCCTGCTGGAACTCTGATCTCCCCCAGAGTGGAAGAGTGGCTTCTGGACAGGGGAAGAAAAGAAAATAAACCACTTTCTCGGGGAGTCTGCACTGTTGTTACCCGCAGAGCTGTATGGCAGCCCCAGAGCGCACCCAGGATGCCTGGTGGCACCCCTCTGGTCCCTGTCCCTGGCTGAAGGCTGCTCAATCACTGCCCTGCACAAGCTGGGGGAGCTGGAAGCATTTTCACCTGTGCCGTAGCCCTGTACCAAGCACGCTGCGCCAACACTGCTGAATGCCTGTTGGAAAAACACTTCTCCATACATGTAGAAATCACCCAATACACCACAGGTGGTAACACTACATGCAGGAAAGCGTTTATCCCATCTGTATGAAACAGTGCCTTTCCTAACAGCAGCAAGAAAAAAAATCCTCGCCAGCCACCCCACGCTTCAGTACTGCAGAGCTTGAGAATGTCACAGTTGAGCCAAAAAAAAAATTAAATTGCCTCTTTTGAAGAACACCTATCCTCCAGGAAAGTTTTAACATTGCAATCATCTTAAAGAAATAGACCCCAAGGTGCAAGGACATAGTTTCCAGAAGCAAACGGTGCGGGCTGAGGCTCATGAAAAGCTAAACCCCCATCCTATGGAAAACCAGGATCCTTTGAAGAGACCCAAGTTCAGTCCTCAAAAACATTAACAGCATTTAAAAAAATCTTTGCCTGGGGAAGCTGAAGGTAGTTTGACACAACAGCTATGGGCTCTACTATTGTCAAGAGGAACAAGGCAGGGTCTTACTCCTGGTTGTGTTTCCTCTTCTTCCCCCCTGAACCCATGCACGTGGATTGGCACTTAGCTGGGCCCAAAGTGATCAGTTTGAAGAGCAGAAAAGTGATCAATTTTCTTGACTTGCTTTGATTTCAGCTGGTCTAGCACCTGGAACTGCCTACCACTGCATCAAAAGCACATGTGGCAGAAATGTTCAGCAAAAATGGAAAAGAAGTGTAGAAGATCATCCCTTCTGCCAGCACTTGTTATCAAATGATCTTAAAACTACATCTTTAAGGCTGTTGTATTTTTCAGCCAGGATTGAACCTGATCTAAATAAATAAAATCCTTTGAACTCCAAAAAACATACCAGCATCACTTTCCCAACTCCTGGGACAAGGATATAACACCAAGGAAAGCCCAGTAGAGTAGCCAGGAGCTAACAAGAGTGCCTTTACTGAATGTGCACAAGTGCTGCTTGTGCTGCTTTTACGTGATTTTACCTCCCTTGTAATCAGAAAAGGGTTAAAATACTTTGTAGACTCATAGAACAGCCCAGGTCAGAAGGACTCTGGAAAGATCTGGTCCAACCTTTCATGGGAAAGGGAGCTTAGATGAGAACCTTGTTCAATCACATCTTGAAAAATCTCCAGCAATGCAGATTCTACCACATCCCTAGGGAGGTTGTTCCAGAGAACAATTGTTCTCACAGTAAAAAAAAAAAAAAAAAAAAAAGGTCTTTCTTATATCGAGATAAAAACCTCTCCTGGTGCAACTTGTACCCATTGCCCCTTGTCTTCTCCATGTGGCTCCTTGTGAAAAGAGAGCCTCCATCCTCTTTGTAGCTGCCCTTCAAGTACTGGAATACTGTGATGAGGTCCTCCCCGAGCCTTCTCTTCTCCATGAGAAGAGACCTAACTGCTTCAATCTTTCCTCATAGGGCAGGTTCTCTAGGTCTTCGATCATATTTGTGGCCGTCCTTTGGGCCCTTTCCAGTCTGTCCACATTATTTTTTTAGTTGTGGGGACCAGAACTGGACACTGTACTCCAGGTGTGACCTGACAAGTGTAGCATATAGTATGATGATCACATCCCTTACCTCTGTTAGTAATGCCCTTGTGGATGCAACTCAGGGTCTGGTTTGCCTTTTTCATGCTTCTGACTCGTGTTCAGCTTGTTGTCCAGGCCCTCCAGGTCCCTTTCAGCAAGGCTGCTTCCCAGCCACACAGCTCTTAGGCCCTACTGGGCTCTTTGACTATGTTGTCCCAGGTGCAGAACCTTGCCCTTGTCTTTGTTAAGCTTCACACTGCTCTTACTAGCTCGCTCTTCCAGCCTGTCCCAGTCTCTCTCTAAGATGGCTCTCTTTCCTCATGTGTCTTCCTCACCACTCAGTTTAGTGTCATCACCTGGTGAGGGTGCTTTCAATCCCATCATCCAGCAGAGGCTGAACAGCACAGGGCCCAGTACTGATCCCTGGAGGACCCCACTTGTAACAGGCTGCCAGCCTGAGTAAAACCTATTTGCCACCACCCTCTGAGTGCTGTTAGCCAATTCCCTAGCTGATCACTCAACCAATCTGTATTTTGCCAGTTTGCTCAGGAGAGGGCTGTGGGAAACAGTGTCAAACGCTTTGCTGAAGTCCAGGTAAGCACGTACTGTGCTCCCCGTGTAGACAGAAAATGTTATTTTGTTGTAGAAGGTGATCACGTAAGTCTGGCATTATTTGCCTTTGGTAAATCCATGCTGGCTTTTCCCAATCACCTGTTTTATTTGGTTTGTGGTTGTTTCTAGGAGGACTTGTTCCATTACTTTCCCAGGGACTGAAGTAAAACTAATGGGCTCGCAGTTTCCTGGGTCCTCTTTTTTGGGCCCTTCCTGTAGATGGGTTTGACATTTACTCTCTTCCAGTCATCAGGGGTATCCCCAATCTCCACAACTTTTCAAAGATTATAGACAGTGGTCTTGCAACAATGTCAGCCACTTCTCTACCACCCTGGGGTAGATCCTGCCCAGGCCCATAGATTTATGTTGGTTGAGCCCTTGCAAAAGGATGCAGACCAGCTCTCCCTCTACTGGTGGGTCGACACCTGATGTTGTGGCTACCTGAGGCTGTGATCTGGGGTCCAGCTATGCTGGTAAAGACAGAGGCAAAGACAGTCTTGAGAACCTCTGCCTTGTCATCATTAGTTGTTACTAGTTTCCCTGTGGACCTATATATAGCAGTGGACCTATGCCTTCACTGTGCTTCTGCTTACTGCTCATGTAGCTGAAGAACCTGGTTTTGTTGTCCTTGACATCTTTGGCCAATTTCAGTTCTAGCTGACCCTTAGCCTTCCTGACTGCAGCTCTGCATGCACCAGCAAGGTTCTTGTAGTCCTCAGTGGGTATTTGGCCACCTTCCCATAGCCCCTACATGTATCTTTTTTGCTTTTAAGCACACCCAAAAGCTCATTGCTAAGCCAAGGTGGTCTCTTGTTCTGCGTTCTTCCTTTCTCTTTGTAGCAGATGCTTCCAGGAGGCCAGTCTTGAGTAACTCCCAGCACTCACACACTCCTTTGCCCTCCATGGATACTGCCCATGGCTTCTGCACACATTGAAGCTGGCCCTTCCGAAATCCAGGGTCCTTGTTTTTACTCCTGATCTTCAGTGTGCTTAGTAGGATCTTCAACTCCACAATGCTATGGTTGCTGTACCACTGATAGTTACGTTGTAAAGTAAGTCTTAGTGGTTTGTGAGCAGTTTATCTGGCAATGTGCTGTTCCTAGTCATCATGTGCAGCACCTGCAGCAGGAAGCAGTCCTCAATGCCTTCCAGGAACCTGATGGATACCTTCTGCACCACTGTGCGGAAATAGTTTAACAGTCAAAACTGACGGGGGCCATGGGCAGAGAGCGGGAAGCTGAAAACAGTGGCATAACATTGCCAGAAATACTGTTGTGGGTGAGGTTTAGTGGCTCACGCAGACCTGAGCTTACAAGGTTGTTCCTCCCTCACAGGGCTTTGGGCTTTGTGTCCTAACATCTGTTTTGCGCTGGGTGGTGCTGGTTCCTTATGATCCCAGCAAGAAAGGCACTTGTGAGTGTATCAAAGTACTGTTTATTAGAGCTAGCTAACACTGCAAGATGCGAAGAGCATAGGTAATCTTACGTCCCTTTAGACGGTGGGAACCCTGAGTGGTGTAGCATCGAAGGGGCCTCCAAGCCACACGCAGCATGCTGGTCACACCCCATCCATAGGTGTGGTCATTGGAGCTATGTCAGGCTTTTTTTTCCTTACAAGAAAACAACTTTATTCATAATTTCTGCTGTCAAACAGCAAGGCTGTTCTCATGAGAACTTCTTGCTGGACGGTTAGATAAAGGCAAGGCCACACAGGTGGCTTATTCCCCAGCACCGGCTGCCTGCAGGCTCCTCTGTAGAAAGAGCTGGCTGAGCTTGTCCTGTGGACAAGGGCTTTGCGCAGCACAGCACAGGCCTGAAGCCAGGCTGGGCTCACAGCGCAGGGCAGCACAGCACAGGCCTGGGCATACGCAAGTTAACTGCAGTGTGCGTCACAGGTGTGCTCCTTGGTGTACAGTGCTCTTTCAGCCAGGATTACTACAAGACCTCACTGGAAGCATGACCTCCTCCATCTGCCAGTGGATCCCATCTTGTGTTAAGGTCCTTCAGACCTCCTCATCGCCCAGCCCCGCATGGGTGAGCTTCTTACAGGAGAGCGTATGTGTGTATGTGTGTGTGTGTGTGTGTGTGTGTGTGTGTGTGTGTCATTACCCATGCTTAGCCAGAGCATGGTCTCCATCCCCCCTGTAACTGCCTCAGTCTCCTTGAATCTCCAGCAAAGGAACAAAATGAAAAGTATTTGTGCATCTGAGCAACTTGCTCTGGCTGAAGATATCCCTGCTCATTATGGGGGGGTTGGACTGGATGACCTTTAAAGGTCCCTTCTAACCCAAACTATTCTATGACTCGATGATCAAGGAAGGAGAGAGGAACACGGATTTCTTTGTGTGGCTAAGCAAACGGAGATGTCAATGGGGAAGTATTTGCCTACAGTCAGTCCCATTGCCATTGGCAGAGAGAGGAGTTGTCCTCAGCTGCTGCGCTCTGCTCTAACCCCCAAAAGTCTTCACCTGATAAGCAAGAAGGGGGCGGGAATAGCTGTGGACTTATAGGGTCCATGGGCAGGGGCTTCTCTCCTGCCAACATACTGCAAATGTGTGCTATGAAAAGCAACCTCCTACGAGTCCTCCCCGTGACAAGTGGGGGCTATAAACTGCGGAGCAAAAGGAAGCAGACTGATTGTCCACATTAAAAGCTAGAATCCAATGAAGAGTAGATGTCTCCGCACCATGAGTGACTACTTCAGGATACCAGTGGGATAGGTCAGTGGGAAGTGAAGGGCGTGAGTACACGTCACAGGCTGAGGACTGAGTTCATAAAATGACTCCGGGGAATTTCCCTTTACATTGCAGGAAGGAAGTCAGCACCAATCCTACAGCCCTGAGAAATGATGAGGCGGATCCAGGAAGGGTACAAAATAAGAATGAAATAGGATGTTGGAAACAGAAAAGCAGGGCAATAAAGGTTAAAGAGAAGAAGAGATAAAGGAAAAAAATGTGAAGATGAGTTTACAAGACAGAGGGCACAGAGCAGAGAAGAACAAGAACATGGGGAAGGGATGGGGCAGCCAAAAAAGGAAAGAAAGGGAAGAAGACTTCCTAAGAGATATCAAACATCTTGGTGCCAGTCCAGTATTGATTCTAACATTGCCCAAGATCAGGACTGGAGCATTTGCCAGGGCCAGTTCTAAAACCTGTAATTCTGTGAACCAAAGGAAGTTTACGGAACACAGAAAAATCTGCTTGAGCATGTCCAAAAGTATTTTGCCTCTGGAAAGTTGCTGTGGAGGGACAGATGAAGACCACATTACGGAAGTTCAGCTCCGAGTTACAGTTTGCACTGCTGTGTTATTAAAAAAAAAAAAAGGTCTGTTTTTACATTAAACTAACTTGATAGTCAATTTTCAGCAGAATTTCTTCTCTTTTAAAACTTTTTATTTTATATAGGTGAATCTGTCCTACCAACACTTAACAGTTCAAATGAATGAGTAGAGGATAAGCTAATGACAAGGAACTGTCAAAAAAGCAGAAATATGACTAGAAAATAGTCTCCAGGAAAAAATTACTACCATTGGGAATTGTCCCTTCCACTTTAAATGCCGAGGTTTTTGGATTTATCCTTTCTGAAAAAAAGCTTTTTTTCTGAGTTACAGCATTTATTTGAAAGAAAGAATAGATCCCTACATGTTCTTACTGACCAACGTGAATTTATTACTGTACAACCAGTGTATCAAATGGGTAAAGAGGAAATTTTAATTATATGTGGAACTGAATTGCTCTGAAGTGTCCTTCTTTTAAATCAGTTCCCCAGAGATGAGATTGAATAGTTTGAAAGACCTATCAGAGCAAGTGGGGACCTGTAGATGGCCTCATACTCGCACTGGGGCACACACAGTCTAGTGCCTGCCTTGGAGATCAAGGTGGTACCAACAATACTCCACTTCTACAAAGTTACTAGAAAAATTCTGCCATGTTTTTTTTTCTGCAAATGAAAAAAAAAATGTCATGGTTTTATTATAAGTGACCAGTCTGATCTGCCCAGGGTCACCAAGCTAGGTACTCCTAGAAGGTCCCCATCCCTGGGAACATTCAAGGTCAGGTTGGACGGGGCTCTGAGCAACCTGCTCTGGTTGAAGATGTCCCTGCTCCTTGCAGGGGGGAGTTGGTCTAGATGGCCCTTAAAGGTCCCTTCCAATCCAAACCACTCTACAATTCTATGAAGTTAATTCTGCAAAGCCTGTTCAGAACATGCCTAACACACATTGCCATGTGCAGCCCTTGTGACCAACAGGGATTATTTCTCTTGAAAAAGAAGCTGGCGCCAGCTGGTATCAGGGTACACCCAGCCTGCTGGCCATGCATGACTGAACATCAGCTTTACGCAGAGTCCCTCTAAATGGATAGACCGGTCTTGTCCCAAGCAGATATTGATGGATACTGTGCACAAACATCAGCTATGGGAGAGAATCATATTGGTGCGCTCCCTTGGCTAAATTTTCGCCTGGATGGGGGTAAGGGCTGTTGCCATATTTTCACGTGTACTTAAAAAGCAGCCAATAAAACCAAGAACTGAACCCAATGATCTTCAAGTAAAAAAACCAGAAAACATTGGTTAAGAAGGGACAAAAAGTTCTGCAAAGCCACAAATCTGAATAAATAAGCATCAATTTTATTGAATCATGAATAATTTAAGACTGGTACAATCATCAGCTTTATTCTCTATGACACAGGGGGCAGGGAAGGGGGAGAAATGGGGAGGGTGAGAAAGGGGAGGCATGATCTCAAACAGACCATTCACAAATTCCAATCCTAAATGAGAACTGAAAATTAAATAGGGAGAAGAGCAAATGGAAAACATCATAAACGTACACAAAATACTCAATTCCTAGTTTTTCTCTTTAAAAATGGCTAGAAAAAATTCATCAAAATGCAGCACTTTTAATCAAATATTTACATTTCTATGTTACAATGAAAAAATGTACATCTTATAGAACATATTTCATAAACTGTTCCACTGGAAACGACTAGATCAAAACAGTAACCTTCCATTTAATATCGACAAAGAAAGATTTTTTTGCTTTGTTTTTGTATTTTTTTTCTTGAAAGAAAATTGCCACATTTAGACAAGATTTCATACACATAATATCGAAGTTAAGCATCAACAATGAAATATCAGTTTGCTTCTTCCAAAATGTACAAAAAGGCTAACCAACCCCCTCCCTTCCCTTCCCCAAATAAACCACATCTCATTTATGGCCTGTATCATTCTTGGCAGTTCCGAAGGAAAGAAAATGGTTTATATTTTCTCAATTTATAACTCAACGTGAATGTTGCATAGAATCTTGCATTTCTTTCTTGTTGATTTTTTTTTTAAACAAGCCAACTTTGTAAGGAAAAAAAGGCAAAAAAAAAAAAGGATTTTGAAAAAGCCTTAAATGAGGACAAAGTAGCTTAAAGAAAGATTAATCAATGAAAAGTCTTGATAAAAGCTAAGACGTGTGCACAACAGGTAACCCTGCTTCCCGAAGTTTCAGCAAAGACACTGAATATAGTGATGCTTAGAATGACTAGCCTACCCCAAATTGCCTCTCTCGCGGTAATCCAAGCTAGTGTCAACAAAAAAACCAATAGGTAACAGAAATTTCTTCCTGAGCTTAAGCTCAGGATTAAAAACAAGAAAAAAAATACCCCGTTCCCCACAAATAAAACACCATTTTAATCATGTCTTATAGCACTCAGTTAAAGGTTAACTGAGAAATTTTCTAGGATATTAAGTCCGTTTAAAGCCCTAGCCCTGCAACTGGATTTTTTTACAGGCACATGCTCTATCTGCATGGATTCCTTTGGGGGATTAGGTACCAAAATTCACAGTAGTAGCAGGTAAAGTCAGTGCTGGGAAGCAGAATTGTCAAGACTACCGGGAAAATTATCTTCTTTCAAACTCATCATCAGCATGCTATGTATTTGATTCCATACAGATTTATCCCATTTTTACAGTACCAAGAACGGGATTAGGAACATTGGCTGAGTAACCCTTGGTATTTCATTCAGTGAAATAATGAAATACAGTTCATAAGGTTAAAACAGTAACAACACCAAACTCTTCCCCCCCTTCATTAAAATATTTAAATTTTTCTTTTACAATATTTTTCTTTAAAAAAAAAAAAGTCATCAGCACTTAAAAGTTGTAACAGGAGCAGATTCAAGACCAGCTCAGTAAGACAAGTACAGTTATGTTACAGAAAGTCATGAGGTATAATAAAACGATCCTCTCAAGCCGAGTCACAGAAGCACGAACTTGTCTGTTATATTCCTTTAAACCCACAAGCTCTTAAAAAAAGTGTTCGTAGTAAGTTTTATCTGTACATTGAAAAAACAGCATATTCCTGTAATTTATTAATGACAGCATTTATTATAGTTGAAAAGCTTTTTTTTTTCCTGCGTGGATAGAACAGCTCTTCAGTGATTTATTAGCTGCAGACTGATATGAACCTGAAAAGTTACCTCATTTCCCTCCTTTTTTGTCACATTTAAACAAATTCTAGTATCCCATACAAACAATATTCACAGCAACTTATGATATTCCAAGAGATGACTCTAGCCCTGTTTCTTTAAATAAAATCCCATAATATACAGCACAAATTTAATCAAACACAATTAGTACAAAATAAGGCATCGCTTTAAAAGTCAGCACCAAAAGATAGCTGGAAAGGCTAGTACAAATCACTATCGAGGAGTGACGTTTTGGCTGAGGTACAGCTGACGTGGTGATGGTGGTGTAAGCATTTGCTTCCGTAAAAAGGAAAGTGCAATTCTTTAGGAGGTGTTCTTGTTCCCCAACAGAAGTACAAGCCTTAACACTGATAGCGTAGGTGTGCGTGTTCAGAGAGGAGGAGAAATAAAACCAGGTTCACAGCTCTGCCAAAACTCAAAAGCACGGCCCAGCTAAACTCAAAAGACGCAGTACCTTCCCTCCTTTTTTCCCAGACCTGAATACTGCTAAAATACTCATTCGTTCTTGCAATTAAAAAGTAAAGTCATGGAAGAAAACGTTGTCACCAGAGTAGCACTGGAACTGTCACAGAGCTGAGTTTTAATTAACTCATTTATGGTTGTGCTGATTGGAACGAAACCTCTGAACAAAACTGAAAGTTTTTTAAAAAACAGCTGTAACGTTTCACGGCAAGAATTACGAAGCGGAAAGTCCGATCGATCCCTTTCCAGGGGTGTAGCTCACCTCTGTGTACAGGGCTCCCAAGGCCTGTGCACTGCTGAAGGTCCTTTGGAGCTGTAGGACTTCACGGGGCATGGCCCTTTCGCTGACTTCTGCGGAGGAGGGAAACTCACTCTCATCAGTGTAAATAAATGGGGTGTAATGCCATGGAAGTCAACCGAGTGGGTTACGTGGGTGTAAGTGGGAAGAGAATCAGGCCCTGACTAGCAAAGAGCTACCTGATCTTTCACTTGTAGTAGGATTGATTGTTACACAGTGTTTGAAAAAACCTGATTTGTTCAGACTGTATATATATTTTTATATATTCCTATTTATATATATATCTTTATAAACACACAATGAAAGAAAGCCAAGGTCTCAGACTGGCAAGGAGAGCAGCGCTTTTTCTTTTTTTTTTTCTTTTCTCTTTTTTAATATTTATTCAAACTTCCCTGTTTTGCAGCTTTGCCTTTATTGAGTATTATTACCAAGGCAAGCAATATTGTTATAGCACCAGAACTATACGAAGCTGAGTTTAATCTGCAAAGCTGATTGGTAAAAGTCCAGCCCTCACCTATATGTGTTTGGTCAGAAGCAGCATAGGCAAAAATTTCCTCTCCCCTCTCCTTCCGGACAGTACATGGCACAAAGCTGTTTGCTTCATAGCTGTGAAGTTCCCCCCCCCCGCCCCTTCAACTTCTAGTAAGGATGAGTACTTTTAACATCTTCAGTATCTTAGGCATGAGAGCTTACAGCAACTAAACAAGAAGAAACCAAAGGAATAGTGCAGTTCTCATCATCATCAAAAGAAAAACAATACAAAGGTTGCTTGGGTTGCCTGCACCCAGGTTCAAGACTGACTCCAAGTGTCTTGTTGTTCTTGCAGCTCTAATACTGAGATCCCAGCCCAGGAACATGTTCTTTTCATGAGTCCGTGATCAGGGTTCTTGCCAAGTGGGAGAGCAATAATGGAAACAACCTCATTCGATCTGAGGAAGATCACAACGTCGACTCCAGAGACGAATCGAGGATGTCATCGTGATGGCTGTTGCTGTTAGAGTCACTGTCGTAACTCTGGGGACTTGAGTAGTTGGCTGCTTCTTGCAGTCTCATCAGCATGTTCATCTGCAAAGGCACAGAAGTTCACGATTATTTGTATTCTGAAGCAGAAAGAATATCAGCTCCACACGAAAGCTACAGTGGCATTCGCTTTGCCAGTAACAAAGGAAAGGAAGAAACAAGCAGCGTAATTAATGCTGAGTCTCTGAAAAGAGATATTAACTCTAAATCCTATATTATAGCAGCATGCAGGTTAGTCAAAAAAGTATGCTTTTCCAGGGAAAGTGAAAATGAGAAGATTAAAGGGATTAGTCCACAGCCGTACTCGACAGGATTCTGCAAGCATCCTACCCCTCTCTTCTTCTGACCCATGGAAATATGGACAGATCCATCAAAAGAGGCAAATCCCAATGTCCTAATACCTATCTTGACGTGTGTATACGTATATATGAGCTAGTAAAAACTGTAACACACATTCTATACTCCCAACTGTCCAGCAAAATGTACACCTCAACAGAACAGCTTCAGGGCATTCGGTTTGCACAGCAGCTTCAATAACTGATTCCCATTGCAAGAAAATGCGTATTTAGTGTTACCTTCAAGCTCAGTTTATACATTCTATACAAATTCATGTTAACATTTCCTTATATGCTCATATGGTATTTCTGATTCATAAGTTAGACACCAGTCATGGAGACTATTAGTTCATGTATTCTTTGAAAAATCTAGATTTTCATTTGGCATCAAGAGTACAGCTCTAAAAGCCATGTGAAGTAAAGCAACAAGTCTATTTTGTGATTGTGGCAAAACAGGCTAAACAAAATGGTTCCACTGTGTTATTCAAGCATGTGTAACAAGATCACATATTTAATTCCATGGTGTAGAAATTCAGTTTATTACACATATCCCCAGTCACTCCTCAGAAAATGAATCCTCAAAATGTCCTCAGCAAATGAATCTGAAAAGCTTCTGCTGCTGTTTCTTACCAAACTGTACAGGCTTTCTGTGTGAATGCATTCCCCAAGCTGACTTGACGACTTCCCCAGAAACACTGCTTTCTCATTCTAAAACTTTTAATCACTCCTTAGCTGTCCTTTACTTTTTTTATTCCTGTTTCTAATCCCTAGAAAACAAGGGAAACGAAGTGGTTCTGCCGTTTCAAAAACAAGAGCTTACCAAAGGATCTCCTTCAGCATCACTCACTGGAACTTGTTTGCTGGTTGAGCCTTCCCGTGACACGGAGTAGCCGTCAAAGCCCACGTCTTCAGGCCGCAGCTGTAGCAGAGGAGGCCACTCATGGTGCTGTGGGGTGGCTGCCCAGGGGTAGGTGTCCATTACCCATTTGGCAGGATCCTCCCAGGGTGCTCGCCTCCCATACAACTGGAAAAGCATAAAACCATGTAAACCATTCCGATTAGTCTATCGTTTCATTCAGCGCCTACCTAAACAAAATGAATGTGCCATGAGCCTTAGGTTGCAGGAAACTCTTGCAAGAAGGGCTGAACACAAACAAGTGAGATTTCCCTTACCCTAACGACATACGAAGTTTTAGCTGTTTTTAATGGCAACTGATTTGGAAGCGGCTGACCATCTCCTTTGAGACTGCAGTGCCCTTCTGTTGGCACCAGTTGAAGAAAGAGAGACCTGAAAATAACCTCACTTCAGAAAGGTTAACTTAAATAAAGTCAATACACAAAAGAGGCCATCAATGTTGACATCCGGATCGCACCAGCAGCTGCCTTATCTACGTTTGCTGTCGTCGGGAACCCGCTGTCCGTGGAATGTGTAGGAGGAAACGTGAGACCTGTCATCAGGCAATAACGACAATCATAGCGAAAAGTTTTCAAGTCAGCAGAATTTCTTTGCACTCAACCAAGAAAAAGCGCCAGCAGGATTTGGCTACATTCATGTTCCTATTTCAAGTAAGCAAGCCCCATGTCAAAAACTTTTTCTGTTTTGAACAGACTGTGTTACTGAATCCCAACGGATTCTTCTTGTTACATTCAGTTAAGTTTGCCTTAGTTAGACAGTAAACTCATTTTAATGCCACATGACTTTCAAAAGCTTAACTACAACTTCAGGTGACTTTAAAAATGTTTACTTCTGCTTAATAAATTTCAGCCTAAACATCCCTCAGCAACTGGAGGTCATCACTGGCATTCTGTCACTTGAGTTCAGAGAAACCTTTCCTGCCCAACGCACAGGGGGGAAAGCAGCGGACTAACCAAGAAATTTCATCAGCTCTCTGAGGGATCCAAGACTATCTCACCTTCCGCATTGCTCTTGCTTCTTGGGTTTTTTGTGGTTTTATTTTTTGCAGGCATTTTGTTATCCTCCCCACTGCCAAACAGCAACAGGCAGAGCAGACCTTCGAGCTTTTGAGTGCTGTTCTTCACTTTGCCAGAAGTCCCTGGAACTTCTCGCATCACAGAAGTGAACTACCGCATCCAGTGCAACCAGGTCCCCAAAATGCTGCATCCAAACTGAATGCAAAAGACTCATTTAATCCAGATGCACGGTTAATGAACCCAAATCTGACTTTCCTGCACGGCAGCAGTGTGTTTCTGCAGGTATCCATCAGGCAAGTGCTGTCAGAATGGCACTTGGACAGACATTCCTAGGTAATATTACAAAATCACGATGGCTTCCATTCTAAATGATATCATGTAGTTCACAGCCTATCCCTTTCTTGGAAAATTTGGCTGTGTTAGTTTACACATGCCGTATGAAATCCTTTATTCTATTGCAGCCTCCCTGTAATGGTTACAAGAAACTTAAATTCAGACGCAATGTGGCTGACGGATGTGAATGCCAGCTTTGCCATAGACGGCGGCCAAATGCCACGCACAAATCACAAAGTATTACATCGCTCTAAATACCAACATCTGCTTTATTCTGAAGCAGAACCGAGTGAGGCCCTGCCCAGAGCAGAGGTGCCCAGCAGATGGTGCTAGGCAATCTTAAACACAGCCTCTTCCACAACCCAAATCCTCTTCATCCATGAGCTGTACTCTATTATTTTCCCAGCATAATGTCTTCAAGCTGTGGTAACCCAGATCTCCTATTTTAATCTTGTTCTCAAATTTACAGGAATACATGTCAGTTGCTAAGCAGAGAGGATTTTCTATTTTTCATGCATCCTTGCTACCTAGAAGGTCCGCGTGGATCCTAGCTCATTTCTGAAAAATTAGCTAATAAGTAAAATTCCCAATTCAACATGTGAAATCATCGCATACCTTCGGCAGACGAGAGACTGAACGACTAACTCACTATTCCCTTCCACAGCAACCAGTTCTGTCCATCCCTTTCACGTGCCCGTTTTCTAGAGAGCAATGAAGGGGGCAAGGATCTAACGGGTTGCTTCATGAAGCACTGCAGAGAAATGACTGGAGTACAAGTGACGGTGGCAGGAAACCACGGGGATTTTGGGTCCTCTTTTTGCTGGTGCTGCATTCTGTATTGATACACCAAGCAGGGAGAACTGGGGTTTTACACAACCCTCTAATTTTCACATCCCTGTTTTGAAGAACAAAAAAAACTCGGCTCCAATGGGAGCAATTACTGTAAGGATCCATTTGGCTCACTTGTCTTTAACCCAAAATAGTTCTCTAAATGAGAAACAGATATATAAAAATAGCTCGGTTTAGATCCACAGAGATCAGAGTGAAATCAGCAGTCCACCCTTCCTTTCTGGCAGGCAATTTCATGAAAGAAGATGTGTTCTCGGAGGAGCCGTTGTGGGTGTGGGGGAAAGAAAATATTCCAAAATGAAATGCACATTTCTAGCATTAGGATGTTAATTAGCACAACTCTGGCTACTCTTCAAGTACTGAAATCTTATTCTTATCTGCAGTCTCAACAAAAGAGAAATTCTGGAGTAAACTGAGAAATTTAAATGGAAATGAACTAGTGGGATTTGGGGAAATGGGACTGAAGTGGATAACACAGAATCTACAGCACAAAGTGAGAAACTGAAATCCTTACACTTGGACCACAAGCCATTCAAATAACCTAAGGAAAGATGCTGGCAAAACAAGCAAGCAAAAAGATGGTTTATTAATTGTTGTTCTTTATCTTCATTTCTGTTACTAATTTTTCAATGCTTTCCATGCCCGTTGATCAGCTGATAGGAGAGCTTTGAAACACACTACAAGGAGCCCAAGCATCACTGTGAGTAGCAGTTTTTTCCTTTCCAGAGGAAACAAAGCCACACGCTCTCTGGTCACTTGTTTTAGGTCAAAAAGATTATTGGCTCCCATTACCTTCCTTTATAGGAAGCTTTATGTAAAATGGTTTGCCTGTTCTATTTCCAGCGAAGTTTCTCCGTATGTGTTGTACTTCAGGACCTATCATGTCCCTCGCATCTAAGAGCTTAACACAATCGTCTCAAAGAAAATGAGGTCTCCAGGCACTGCCCAATTTCAAATGGCAAACACAGTTTGCACAAATTCTGACCAAACTTGTTGACGAATTCATGTATTTCATAGAATTGTAAGGAGCCGTAAGTACAAGCTATTTGCTGTGATAGGATTGTCTTCTCTCTCTCCGTTACTATCTACAAATCTCTGCTGTAGAGACAGCAAATGAAACCCAAGGTAGCTGTTAACTGGACAATGTAAAATCTCATTATTATTATCTCTTGTAGTACTCCTTCAAGTGCTCAGACTGGTGCATCTTCATGATTTCTCCACTCCCTGCAGAGTACTCCCATGCAGACAAAAGAACCGCTAATACAGAAAGAGTATTGCATTGAAAAGAAACGTAATAAACAAGCAAATAAAAATAAAATCCCTGTATTCTCCAAAAGAAATACTTCACGCTTTTTTTACATATCTTAATGGCAAGAACTATTTTTCACAAACATGAAGGAACCATTCTGCAACACAACTGGTTCTCCATGGAGCTTGTACTTGGAGTTATTTCATGTTTCAGAAAGACTTCAGACACAGAGACATATGTGACAGAGAACCTACTACTTCTGTAAGAAGTGCATAACTGTTAATTATTCTTACTAATAACAAGCCATGTCTGGCTTATAGTTTGAATTTTTCTAGTCCAAACTTGTTAAACATCCACTAGATTTTTCCTTGCAAGACTTAAACCAGCAGACTCCCATAGACCAAGTAATATTTTAGCTTCCTCTTGAACAAACGGCATAGTTTGACCCTCTCATCTCTCTCACTAAATAATGCTTCCTGTACCGAAATGATACCCACTGCTCTTTTCTGAACCCTTTCCACTTGACCTTTCTAATACCTCTTTTTACATACAGAAGTACTATTCTATTCCTATCTCTATCAGATGTAATTATAGCTTATGGCCTCAAAATGGCATTTGTCCTCTTATCAAAACACACGCTCCCAATGCACTGCCACGATTCCTATTCTCCATCTAACTTTAGCCCTTTTTCAATCTTTTAGACTGTCATGGTAATCCACCTTTTTATTTCTGTATGTGTGATCTTGTGTTTAGCTTTCACACATACAATGCCCGGAATTTAATGATACTTGACTATGCTACCTCCAAAACTATCTTTTAAATGTTGTGCTGCCAATGCTTATTCTGTGAACAGAGGACTGAAGAATAAAAGGAGGTAATTTTTTGCATAGTTGCATGGCAAGTCAATAGCAATCCTCTGTTGAACCCTCCTCCTGATTCCAACATGCTTTATTGTCACAGAGACGCTAAAAATTGTGTGGTAATGCTCAAAACTAACCAAATTGTTGGAGTATGAATCAGTTACTAAGTACAGGCAATCAGTGATTATTTCACTATGGCCTCTGCAAGAATTATGAAACAACCTACTAAAAAAATTCATCCTGTAGATTGAGAAGTAATCAAAATGTCACTGATACTGATCCTGACACTCATTAGTGTGTTTCTCTCTCCCTACACAGCTTTGTTCTTCCTCTGTTGAAAGATTCAATTTACAAAGGAGAATCCTGCATAACTGAGTTAATGACCGCAAACATGTTTTTCAGATGCAAAGTACAATTTTAAAGGTGCGCTTCTGAAACAGATTACTGAAAGATACTTGGGTGTCTAAGTCGTGTCTGTGTCGTCCGTCCCCCCTGATAACATCGGTAGTTTGGCATCTAAACACCTTAAAAAAAAAAAAAATCTAATTTGGACTTTTAGTGCTTCCACTCCATATTTCAAAATCATTTTAAGAGAATAATTCTGCCTGAAACTAATGACAATTCAGGTTATGTTTTCACAGGCACGCAGGTATTCAGTGTGTGAAGCCATATCTACAGAAGATGTTGCCATTATTCAGTTTTGTCCAATGCTGTGTTGCCTTTTGAATAGACACCATTCAAGACCTATGATTTTTCACTTTTGCCTGCTCACCTGTAGCCCTTCTCTAACTGCCTCCAGAAGATATGGGATGATGGAGTAGTTCCACAAGTCAGTAAACCAAACTCTAGAACCATCTACATCTATCGGACAGGAGAGGAAGAGCCGTGGACCTGGAAAGGGAAAATCAGGTATTACATTCCAACCAGGATCATGATGTGCCTCAAAATAGGATCAAACAACAACTTCCAGTTCTCTGGAGAAAGAAGCCAAGGATGAGAGAAAGTAAGTATCTATCTTGCAAATTGCTCTTCCTGAGAGCCCCCAAATCCTCTGAATCAACTTGAAAAACTAGAGCCTTCAAGGTGAAAAGAATTAACTGGATTTCATAATGCAGTTTGCATCCAGGACTTAGAAAGAAGTCCTTTTTTTCTTAGATAAAATAAAAAAATAAAAAAAAAAAATAAAAAAAAAAATTTAAAAACTTCTCCTACAGTTTGCTTCAGAGCACACTGCCATCTAGCAGTAGGGTTTATAAGAAACCTTTTTTACCTGATACAGCACGTATGGAAATGTACAAGGATGCACCTGATACACAAGGAAATAGAACATGTGCATTGGCATATGTCCGGGCATACGAGCAGAGCACTTACCAATAGTAACATCAGAGGAGCTGTGAGCCTCCAAGAATTTGTTCAGATGTTGCCAGACCTTGGGAATCCAGTCAATAATTTTAACCAGCTCTGCATTTCTCATCCTGCCACTGATCTCTGTTTCAATTAGTTTTCTTCTCAAGAAACGGCCAAGAAAGCCTTTGACCGGCTCAGTGTGGTTAGCACATAGCACCCATCTATGGCAGAACAGCAGAAATGTCCATTATTTCTCTTTCATGCTACTGGACATACCCCTTCTGGGCTGTATTTCTTATATTATTTCTAGATGATTATCATGATCAAAATATGTTGTCCCAGTCACGTGTGTTTCTTAGCAAAAATTATTGCGGAGTGATGAGTTCACTAGATGAAACAATTTGTGTTGTGCATTGTTTCAGCTTATTTCTCAATCAGCATCTGCTTTGCCTATTATCTTATTTAAAATTTGTTAGAGGATCAAATATCTTAACAATCCTCTGAAAAGTTTTATGAACTGCAGTTACTTTAATACCAGCATCATAACAAAGCTGCGCATGTTAGGGCAGCAAGCAGTAGCGCATGGTATTTCTCTCTCAGTTTGCTGCTTCAGCTGATAAGAACAATTTCAGATGATTCCTTTGCCATTACTCCTTTGCCAGCCCACAAACATAAACAAGAAACATGAATAAACAGTACCTGAAATTATGGTGAAGTTGAAGATTAGGTGTTGAGGAGGTGGCTTGGTTCATTGTGCCAATAATGTATGGACTATTAAAAAAAAAAAAACAAAACACACAAGCAAATCGTACTTGTAAGTTTTGAAAAACAACTTTTTTGTAACGTCTCAATATTGAAAAGGTTATTCAAACCTCTTTTGTCAAAGAAAGTTTTTGTAGTTACTTAAAACCAAATTCTCCACTGAGAATCTGACTTGTGAGAACATCAAATTCTGAAAACAAAACAGAAATCTCAAAGGAGGAACTTTCACTAAAATGGGGTTTCAGTATTAAAGATCTGCTGCATGAAGTGAATGCAAATTACCCAAACACTCTACTACTACTTTTTTATTACTGATTTCAGAGGAATTGACCATTTTATGAAGAAAAAAGTCCTCTGAAATGCTGTCCATAATATGGATGGTCTGGCCATCTCAGTCCACTTTACCAAATTATCTAAAGTTCTGTTTTGTGATCTCATTTTGCAACAGCAGTGGTCTGACTGCAGTATTGAAATTTGGAATGTGTTCTGATATTATTTCTTTACCATTTGTGGTACTTGCAGTTTAGAAGTCCATTAAAGATCTCTCCTAGGGAGCTAACATGATGTAAATTATCCAAAATGATTACAAGAGGCATATCCACAGCGTTATTTTCACTGTTACACTGGTCCGCTAGGTTGGACAGGTATTGACGGAGTTCCTGTAAAGCACATATAAAGAAAAGAAAGAAAAAAAAAAAAATAGAGTTTTCATCATATTCCTTGAAAATCCAGTTAAGATAAATAAGTTACTGGCTTTGTCATGAAATCTAAAGCAAAAGAGCCTGCCATCTTACAAATGCCCACATTTAAGAATACGGGTTTCTTTCTCTTTTGTAGTTTATGCTGAAGATTCAAAAACTGTATCAGAAATTCCATGTGAGATAAGGGCCTAAAGGGGGATTTAGATGTTCTTGTTTGGTTTGTGTGATTCATGCTGTCCTAATCTGACACTCAGAGCTCTGAAATGAGTAAGTTTTCTTTCTTTTCAGGAACTTGTTCAACTCTCCATACACCAAACCAAACTTTGCATCCCAGCTAGCTTTGTCATATCTTCTTGCAAATGTGTGTCTATCGAAATGCAGCCGATAAAATTAACCTGGAATAAAGCATCCTTCAGCAGAGGCCAAATTCGTATGCCCTCAGTAACGCCGTAAAGAAGGATGAGCTTGCAGGCTGCTGCCAGCTGACTAGGTGTGATCGAAATGCTCTCAGCAGCTTTAAAGCAATTATTCCATAGCACATCTCAAATTATACCAGTGGCCTACAACCACAATTTCAACCATCCCTTTCCTCCAGAGGAAAATGTGCCTAAGGCCATCAAATATACAGCTTTATTTTTTTTTTTTTCTTATTTAATCTAGGTGTTCACTGGGGGTATTCAGCAAAACCAGCAGCATGTAAAAAAGCAGAGACGTGCCTTACCAGCGCAGGAATGTGCCTGGACAAGTCACGCTGAGCCCAGCTTAGGCAGATTACAACTGCTGATACTTGCAGCTGCAGAAACTCTTGACAGCCTAGAGATGCATTTGAGGGTTTTTGGAAAAATGCCCACATGCAATAGGGATTGCTTTAGTTGCTGGGAATTCTATACAGGTGTTTTACTTCCTCAGCAATTCTTAGGCTCCCAACCAGTTGAAAATCACGACACTTTCAGGTGTTTAAATATAGACCTGGAAGCCTCCTGTTTCAGGCCCATACTCGTGTGAATCTGCAGTTCTGAAAATCTCATATATTATTCCCTTCAGGATTAACACAACGCTTTAAAAAGAAAGATAATCAGCCTTTTGATGGATTAATAAAGGAGGATTCTCTCATTTGTGATATATGGTAGCATTAATTATGCAAGGATGATTTCCATTTCCTCACCTTACTGGATTTATGGTCCACGTTGAAGGTTGCAATAATGCCATCGGCCAATTCCCTGCCCTCTCTAAGGACCATGTACTCAGAGAGACGGTTTGCCAGGTATGTTTTACCAGTGCCGCTGGGGCCAGATAAGATGATCCGTCTGTGTTCCATCAGGAGAGAGACGTAACGCTGCAGTATAGGCTTTGGGATCAGTGATTCAAACACCAGTCCATCCAAACTGTTCTCACAGATACCTGCAACAGGAAAAGATTCCTCATTTAGAGGGATTCTCAATTTTTATCCAAATTATCTGCCTTTTTTTTTTTTTTTAACAAGTACTTGTAATGCTGCAAAGCAATCCCGTTAGTGGAGTTTGTACAAACCAAGATTAGTTGAAATGACTAGATAGTCAAACCGAAGAACTGAAAAATGTGGTTTTGTGAACATACCTGGGCCCAGAAATAGTAGGAGAAAAGCCCAAAACCAGATTTAGATCTGACCTGACCAAGCTGTTTCTAGCGTCAGAGACAAATTTCCTCCCCATTCCGGTATCCCCCGTGGTCGAGAGGAGCATGTATAAAGCTGGTGAAACAAGTGCAGAAGTGACCTAGGGGCTTAGCCTGGATCCTGCTTCAGCTCCCCCCGTTTTCAAAATACTCAGCTGCGTCCTCCAGTGCCCAGGGCCCTATGAAAGTTGCTGTACAAATGATTCCAGGCCCCATTTTTCAAACATAAACCATCCATTGTGCAGTAATTCACCATGTACGGTATGCGTTCATCCAGAATGTACCTGTTTACTTTTGAATCTCTAGACAAAAAAAACCCCAGCTATCATCAACTCCCCCTACTTTCCCAAACGCTTGTAATTAAACTCCTTCTCTGTATGCTGATTGTTATCTCTTCCAACATAAAACTCCTACTGATAAGCATTTACGCAATGTCAGCAGTCACTTTAGGCAGAATTGGCTCAGGGAAAATACACAGTGCTTCAAAATAAACAGCAGAAAGGGAAGTTGGCAGATCACATACAGAAACGTTTGCACCTCAATGGTTACTTGGAATATTAAATATTTATACAGGCAGCTTTATATCTCAAAGGTATATGTAAGTGATTTTCCATAAATTGATTAAATATCTTTCTATTTTATTGAAAACTGTTATCACATAGGAACCTTCAAAGCACAAGTCAAGCCAATGCAAGTTAAATATAAAATCAGATTGCAGCTTTACAGATATGGCTAGACCTTAAGCAATATTTCAACTGGGATTTACTATTGGACAATGTATTCTAAGCAAACAGAATACCTCGGGTTCACATCCAGCCTCAGTAAATTAAGATATTTCATGGCTGATTTTGTCTTCCTGCCCACTGAGTTGCTACCCCAGGTAATTGATTTTTTACATCAATACTCAAAAATCAAACTAATTTCAGTCAAATGCCACAAAAGCCAAATTTGAAAGTTGAGCTGCAGATTGTTTGGCAATGCTCTCAAATACTCTGCCATCCGCAGATCTACGCTCGAGATTTCACCAGTGTAACTTCAAGCAAATTGATGTACATTCAAAATGAAGCGGCTGAGGATTGTTTGTCTGGAATCTAGTTTGATAGTATAGTTTTCATATAAAAATGGTTCCCTGAGAAACTAAATAAAACCACAGGAGAAGTACAAACATGAAATTCTTATCGGTATGACAGAATGGAATTGATGAGAATTCTGAAAACCATACATTTTGATAAAAATCCAGATTTAAGGTATCCCACAAATTCAAGTGAGTTAAATGCAGAATTTTTTTACCCCCCACAAAAGAAATAACAACTATAGCTGTTACAAAGAGGTGGTGAAATTCTGAGGCTTTATTCATTTGGAGGGTACTTTGCTGCTCAAACAACTCCACTATGTCCCTTGTGGTGGTGAGGTCTTCTCCAGGACAACTCTGGGCATCAGTTCAAGGTATGTGGAGAAAACTGCTGTGTGTGTACTTATTCCTACTGTTACAGGTTGACAATTTGCTGAATTTATAGACTTAGCATACTTAAGTTCTGTCTTTATCAAATGAAAATAGAAGAACCAGTAAATAAAAGGCAGGGATGGGAAAAAGACACACAATAAGTTTCTACTCCTCTGAGTGTCTTGACACAGCAAGCTTTGATAAAACTGTAATTAGTGATTACTACAACAGCCAGGTCAAACGTAACTACCTTTGATGGTAACCGAAATAGTGTTGTTTTCTCCCACTAGATAGCCACAGGGCAACAGCTCAGGTGTCTCTGCGCTATTCGTGCGTTTGATTTCTCCAATGCTGTAGCCCAGAACGCTGTCTGAATTCAGCCCCAGCTGGCTCACGGGATCCACGTGAATGATATACTCCTAGGGTGAAAAAGGGACGTGGAAAATTAGGCAGCACTGAAATCTCTGTGACTTTGTTCTATGCTATAACAGTAATAATCACAGCAAGTTAATTAGTGCTTGGTACCATCAAGATCTAATAGGAGAATTCAAGCACACAGGAAATTGTACTCACTAACCTTAAACAACCGTCTTACAACCCCATCCAGAACGTCCCATTTGGTCTTGCCACTGACTCCGATGCAGCCTATGAGGAAGGTGCGAGGCCTCGAATCCTAAATGCACAGAAATGTGAATTTAAGTTAATAAACAAATCCTAACTGTATCAGAAAAGTCTGTTTAATGTAACTAAAATGATGGGTTTTTTCCTTTTGTTTTTCTTTCTTTTTTTTTTTTTTTTTAAATTATGGTGCATCTACCACTCTATATGGTGAATTCTAAACGCTATATGAAATCTTTCTGTTCTACTAAATATTTTGGAGTCACAAATCTAAAGGATACTTAAGTGGTAATGATAGTAAGTAAAAGGTATTTATTAATCAATCCATGAACAATTACAAAACCTCCGAGAGGATTACAGCTTAGCAAAAAAGACAGAAAGACTCTTAGGAAAAACCATTTGCAAGATTTATCCTATTTACTTCTAGAAATGCTGCCATGGACATAGAAGTCTAAATATATAGATATAAATTATACATGGTTATATTTATATATAGTTATATAGAGATTTATATAGATAACCTGTGTGTTATGTTTGGAATATCACAGCACTTTAGTTAATAATTTTGAGTCTGATTTCTAAGGCAGACAGAAAAACCAGAATGCACCTCATTTTTCTATTCTTCTATAGCTGCACTCACTGTGAAACATTCATTGAACAAAACCGAGTAATTTCTATCATAAGACTTCAAGTTCAACTTAAACGTAAGGAATCATTTCCATGTGGTAACTTTACCGACTGTGAGAGCAGTGGAGTCCAATAGAATTAGCAATATAGCTTTCCTGTTAATTTGCTTATCCAGAGCTGTAAATTATTAATGCAAAATTGGTATTGAAAGGAAAGATCCGCTGAGTCAATTTTACTTCTGATTATTCAAATTTTTGTGCTCCCCTTACAAAGGACATCAAATTATTTCTTAAGTACACTTTTACAGGTACTCATAATGTGAGCTAGCAAAGTCAGTGCTTGGTAAAGATTGTGTATTACATTCACACAGGCATTACACATGACATGGGCTGCGGTTTTACAGTATCGGAAATTTATTCGCGTATTTGGGATTCCTTCAGTTAGTTGAGAATGGAGAACATCTGAAAGATGTCATTCAAATGGGAAACCTGCATCAGAGAGGACAACTTGAACTAGAAAGATAAGATCTCCCAATTTGGATCCCTTAAGTTCTTGCCGAATATCGGTGCTTATAGTATTTTGGTGCACCTTCTGTCTACATACCGGATCATTTTCACTGTAGATTAAAATTTTACTGAAGTTTAACAGAAAGGGTCAAGAGCTCTGTGCAGCTTTTAACATATCAGTCTTAAGGAGATGCTATCCCACAGTGCAGACTAGTCTGCTAACCTCCTTGATGCTGAGGGAGTGGCCTGGTTTTCAGAGATGCTACTGAAAGGCTTAAATTGTAATGCTGTCAACCTACATGGCTGACACATGGTCTAGCAATCCCATGTTACCAACGTGTTTCATGGCCAGTGCTGATGGCACCGACAAGAAACCGTAAAATAAAAATCCATTCCAGGTGAGTCCATGAGACAACCTCAACTGGTGGTGTTGGCTCTCAGCAGTTCCAAGGAAGTAGGGGCTTACTGCCTTGGCTATTACTAGTGATACACCAATGAACTATTTTGCAGAGATAATTTTTAAACATCTTTTGCAAATAAAAACCTCCAAAACAAATTGGATTTGCATTCTCTGCTCCATCCCAAAGTCACTTATATTTCAAGACTGGGGATGAAACAAAACTCACCTCCTTCCATTTCATCTCATCCTGAAAATCAACAACTATTTTGACGTGCCTGCCTCCTTCTTTCCGGGCAGAGCCATCTCCAGCGTCATCTAACAGCATATCTGTGAAGAGAAAACATTCACAGCTGTATCTTAAAAACACTGAAGACTATTCTGGTTTATGCCAACATATCTATTGTAGTCGAACACAACACAACTGGGCTTGATGTGCCCAGAGGTAAAACCTAAGAACCAGGTTTACTTGCTTCCCTACCAAATATCAGTGTCACTCTTAAAAAGTGAAGGTCATTGAAAATTATTAGTTAGTTACTCTGTATTTTCCTTCCTATGATATATCTCCTGGCAAATGTACACCATTAAATGGCTTTAAACGTGACTCTTCGCAGCTGAGGTCATAATTGGACAACTTCAATCTAGGGTGTAGCAAACCTATGATGACATTTTAAAAGAAGGCTTTATGCCAGCTCCTGACATATTTCCACACCTCAACTGTTAATAATTTTCATGCTTTCATTTTTCCATGGCTAACCAAATCAAATCTTCCAAGTGCAGGATAAAACCTGCCCACCGGCTTTCTCATTAAACTCACCGAGACTGGTTGACTCCGTGAGGTTCAAACTGTGTTGAGAGAGACCCACTGAATGTCTTGGAGAGGATGAAATGGAAACCTGAGACTGAGCCCTGCTACAGCTGCCGTGGTTTTCGGATTTCAGCCGGTCATTTTCTGCTTTTAATTTTTCAATCTCACCCTTGAAAAGACAGGATTTAGAAGGCACAGTGAAAACATACGCTTCGAAGCAACATAAGTAACTTAAGAATAAATACTAGTTTCACAGAAATGCCATTTTCATAATATTTTAATTTATTTTAATAAATTTAATGATTTTAATTATTACAACGTCCCTTCCATGAAACTTTTCAAAGTATCCTAGAAAATGTAAGACGCGGCGATTTACTAAATGCTGAAATACAGCTCCTTTAAGGCAGAGAGCATGGGAACATTTTACGAGATTGCTGACAGTCAACAAAATGATCTCCGCGATGGTTTCTAGGGTTGAAAACAGCTACAGCGATGAGGGCAGCTGAGTTTATGTGTTCAAGCTGACTTTTAATGAAGGTACAAAGTTTAACACTGGTACAAAGCTAGACATAACTTCCAGTAATCATTCAAAAACTTCAAATTTACCTTTTTTTCAGACCTTTACTGTGCAGCAGGTTGGCCAATCTTTAACACATGAACAAAGACTGCAATATTTGGTGTGGTTATTTCTTACCTGCATTCTGTTCATCGCCTCCCGAAGCTGGTCAAGCTGATGAGCAGAGCTAAGGGCTTCTAGACGAATATCAGTCAACTTCATCTCCTTGTCTCTTAGCTCATTTCGTAACTGCATGACTGTTTCAGCTTCACTGTCAGTGCATTCAGCAATACTGGAGAAGATTGAAAAATAGACATTGAACAAGACCTTTTTTTACTTTTCAGATAATGCTACTCCATCAATTATTAGTGAAGGAGGAAAAAAAACCCCTCTTTATTCTGCAGGAAGCAGGCAAGAGTTTTGGCTTATTGGATTAGTGATACCATAAATCAGATATTAAATAGGTCATGGAAACGTTAGAGACTAGTGAAATAAATATGTCTGAGGGTTATTTTTCTTTAATCAGCATCTGAAACAGAATTCTTTAAGTCACCTATTATGGGATAGTTTTAATTTTTTGCATGGTAGTTGCCATAAAGGAAAACTTCTAAAGCCAAAATCTAAATAAATTAAGGGGATGCAGGCAGTAACAGCAGTTGGTTGGAGATTGATGAGTTTACAGACAGATTTAAAGCTCACCAGGTGTGCACAGCTGGGTTTCCCTGAACTGTTCTGGAGGGCTTGAGAACTCTACACCTATTGAAGCGTGATAAATTCCTGCGCGCTTTAAAGCACTCATGCTTAAAAAATTTTTGGTGGCATTTTTCATCCCTCCTCCCACAAGAAAAGATTCTGGGTGAGTAACATTTCAGCACATTCGTAAGTGTATCTATATAAAGATCAACTACACAGCTGCATGCTTTGAGGGAGATTTCTCCCTAAATCAGGTTAATGAGAGATATTTTCCCCACCAAAAGCCAATAAGCCAAAATACACAAGTCTTATACAAGCACAAGCTCTAGCCTTAACTCAGTTCACATATTTACTCTTTTCTCACGTTTAGCCTATTGGCTATTGGTCAAGATGAGACGTATGCCCATAGCATTTTGACTAATGATAGACGGGATCATCATTTGACAATTTTTTGGCCTTTAAGATTTCTAAAGCACGAATTGCTGTAGTCACCAGAACCTCACCAAGTTAGGCTCAAAAGACTGGAGAAGCTTTAAAAAAATTTCCTGGGAGATCATCTTCTGTTACTAACATTTCAGCGTTACTATACCACTGAAAATCATTGCTATTGCTTTCACCTCTTCATGTGAAAACAAGTGATGGGCAAAATTTCAAGTTCGGGTACTTATTCAAATGCATTTGATCTGAAATCAGGCTGGAAGCTTTGCATGACATCTAGAAGGTTGCAAGGCTGTCTGGCAATTATGTATTTCACAACACTTCCTCTTACACCTTTCTTCATTTATTTATCCTACTCAAGTGACGAAGCTACTGATAGAATTAGCAGAAAATCTGTTTTACCGAGTTTTCCAAGCTCATTCTAAAATGTGAGTGTAGACTCAAATCAGTGTGGTAACACAATTATTTAACTTCATTTCACAGGTGGCCAAAACAAGGCGTCAAGATTGCCTGTGACCTTCTCATGAACATAAAATGAGTTAAGCAGCAGAGCAGAAGTCCTGACTTTTAAGTCTAGATCTTATTCTCATAAACACACAGCAGAAGGGTATGGTTTGATCCTACAGATGATCCTATACAATAGCTTGCTACTACCCAAAGGACACATTTGTTTCTCGCTCCTCTTCCCCAGCCCCCATGCTTATGCCAGCTCTGGCACTCATCAGTCAGATCAGACTCCTGAGCCGAGCCAGCATGGGGGAAAAAAACTGGTCACGTTTCTGTCAAATTATTTTTCACATAATTTAGCATGTTGCATGGGCTCAGTGGAGTTGTCTGAGAAGTAGCAGAGCCAGTGCAAGGGAAGGTCTGGGCCCAGGTGGCTGGGGAGGTACAGAAGAAACCAGGAGCGGATCCTCTCCATTCATCGGGCATCAGCCGTTAGATGACTTCAGCTGTATCACTAAACCATGCTGTTTGATTTCCAGTAAATCCTTACCTTTATCTGAATGTGTCAACTTAATTGGGAACTCATCAGTGCAGATTAGTACAATATGTGCTGTCTTTAGCCAACAGAGAAAACAAAATCCCAGACTTGGCCTGTCTTGTTTCATTAACAGTGAAAGATCCAATTAATTCTGCACTCCAAGGTCACCCTGGTTATAAATACTGTTCATTCTCAGTATGTTCTGCTGAGAGAGCCCCCCGATGAAATATTAAACTAAACTACAGTGATGATGCAATGATTTTGGCTTCCTGGACACTAACGCAAAGGTACTGGGTTGGGAATCAGCTTACATCTCTTTAATTATGTGAATATATAAATTCAACTTTTCTGTCCTCTGCCTGTAATCTCCTTCGATTACAGAACATTCAAAATAGGCAAACTTTTGCCAATATGACAGGGTTAAGGATTTTACCCAGAACACTTAGCAAAACACAGCCTCCCTCTGGGAGGTAACGTAAGTGATGCTTGGGAGTAGGACTGATCGGTGGCAACAGCCCAGCCCTGATCTAGCAGACAATCCTGTCTGCCCCACTGTTGTCTTCTGCTGTGGCCTCGTGGTGAACAGCTCATTGTAGCAGTGCATGGAACTGAACAGCTGTCGGACACTTGTAGTGCTTATACAGATGTGCAGATTCCTAGATGGAGGAATCAAAGGGAACAGGATGGCGTAGGGTACATTTTGCCTCTGCTTGTTTCTGTAAAGTGGCCTAGCGATGCCCTGTAAAGCTAGCATGGAAAATGTTGGGTATCTGTCCAAAGCACGATATTTCTCTTTTCCTCCTCCAATGCAGCAAGATGCATTCCACTCCATTTTCTATTTAAAAATTTAAAAAAAAAAAAAAAAAAATCACTTACAGAGAATTGGAATGGGAAGCTCTCAGCAATGGTGTTGAAACAGCAGAGTTATGGTGTGGTAGCTTTGGTGAAGAAGGTAACGAAGAATCAGTCATCTCCTCAATATCAGAATGAGAAGATGCTGACTTGGGAGATTTCTTTTTACCAAAAGCTTGCTTGAAGGAGCTGCGTAACTGAAAAAACAAGACCACAACAGTAGGCACATCATTAAGAATGAAACCAGGCAAAAAAAGCCACAGAGTAAAAACTCTAACATGCAAATACTGCAAATGATACAGCCATACTCACATATATTTTCATACGGGTAAAAAAGAATAAAAAAAGATTTTTTTTTCCCTTAACTATTTTATGAGATTAATAAGGTCAATAGGACTGGCTATCAAGGCTTCCTATCTTTAAAATAGCTATTTTATAGCAAATTCTGTTCAGTGCAACAAGCTTTACAGCGACGCGGTAACAACTTGCAGCTATAATGTAATGTGGCTCAGACAAGGTTAATGATGCTGAAATGGTTAGTGACGTAAACGGATGGGTTAGCTTTATATCTCGTAGTTGAAAGTAGGTCTTCCTTACCTCATTGACCTGCCGGAAGAAGCGCAAGCAAAAGGAAGTGGGGGAAGGAAAAAAGACATATTTTAACAGATAAAGCCAGTGATAAGGAAAGCTTTGGATTTCTAAGACAAACATGACCAATAATCAACAAAGACCAACAGTTACTTTAAAACTGGAACCCTCTATTTTCCAAAACCAGGTGTTTCAAACAACATATAGTCATTTTTTGCATTACTCGAGGGAGACACCAGACCCAGATCTCTTAACTATGTAAATTACATTTTCTCCTTAGCTCAGACAGAACGTTTTGGCTAACAGCCATGTTAATACTGTGTTTTTCCTTGCAGGAACAGGTATTTCATGGGTGAAAAGACTAAATCTTCTCTACCTACCTGCAACTAAAATAACATTTTTAATGTGACAGCCATTTTCCAAACAACAAAAAGAATGAATATTCTTGTGATTAAACTGATGTTATCCCAAAGTTACAGTTCAACAGTTAAGGTTCGAGAAACATTTGGACAACGCTCTTAGATATATGGTTTAACTTTTAGGTTGCCGTGTGTGGAGTCAGGGTTTGCACTCGATAATCCTCATGGGTCCCTTCCAACTCAGGATACTCTATGAACGCTGTTTAACGTTATTGCAAATTACATGTTGTAAACAGGCTGGCTTAATATGAGCCGAAAGTTATTTTTAAACTAGACAAAGCCTCCTACAGTGAGAAATGTTGAAAATCTGGTGTTTCAGCTCTGAATGGCAGCTGTGTTGTTTATATATATAATAAAAAGATCTTGGCTGAGAACTTCCTCAGTATTTGTGGAATAAACAATGTGTGAATCAGACTCAACTTACATATTTTTCCTCAGTAAATTACTGATTTAATATCCAATCTTGGTTCTATAGCAATGATGTACTCATTTTTAATAACAACATAAAAATACTGTCCTGTCTCTTCTGCTTCATGAAAATTTATTTACTTCTCTTTCTAATACGGAGATGTTTCCTTAACCTTCTCTAACAATAGTCATCTGACTAATGAGAAGTGTAGGCTGATATAGAATAGTATCTACTAGGTTACAATAAGAAAGAATAGAAGCTAAAGCAAAAATTTTAATAGTGTTTATCTTAACTAAGGCTTAATGATTACAAAAGGCTTGTGTCACAAATTAAGAGTCACTAGCCATTTAATTTACTTTGTCCATAACTAACGTATAACCCAGCACAAGAAAGATTTGGAGATGATATTGTTTCCGTTCAACCAATTATTTAAGGGTCAGAGTGGAAATACTGCTGTTAGAAAGGAGCTGGCAAGATATCAAAATGAAACCACTGGGATAAGAGAGAAATAAAAACAAGAACCTGCTCAGGAAGCTGTTTCTCACAGTTCAGGAGTTTCATAGACATTTCTGAGAGGGTATTGTGCAAATACAAATCAAGCTTTTACCAGCTCAAACCATATTTTGTATCCATACAGATTTACACCCAAAAGATCCAGGGAGATTTAAATTCGGTGGAAAGGAAGGGGTGGATTGCTTTAGTGGCTACAATAAAGGATCTAGGGACTTTAGTCCAAACTACAATCAGACTAGGTCACTAAGGCAGTTATGGTCTAATTGAAAATGGAGTTTAATATAATGTACCTTTCCTCCAGTACAGGGTACCTTGTACACAGTACATGATGAGCAAAGAAGGAAAAATGGGAAATGATAGGTAAGTATTGCAAAATCTTGCAAAATAATGTCCATCACAATACATTTTTAAAAATTGGTGTTTCTTTCTTGTAGAACTCCATGGTAATGTTCAAAACAGAGTTCTTAAAGTGTTTAACATGTTCACTTAAAAGAAAGCCCTACGAGCCAAAAAGAAAAAAAAGGTAAGTATGATCTCTCACTGTGGATTTGTTCTACTTTAATGACAGATGTCGAGTTTTCCCTCAGGGGTCGGACATCATACTACTTTTAGCCAAAATTGATCTTTGACAGCTCTTTCTAATTTAAGACTGGCCTTTTGTCTGTTAAGCTAAAATTCAATGTTAGGCAAAGTCAACACATGCATATACATCACTTAAGACTCAGTCAAGCCTTCAAAGGAGAGTTTGCACAGGATTTAAACAGTGCATCATCCTTGTGCTGACCTGTTGCATGAGGGGCGGAAGGAGGAGCTGCGGCAGCTAGATTTCACCGTGCATGTCCTGACGATTTTAGATAAACCTCATGCAATCTATTAAAATACACTTACCCAGTTCTTCCTCTTCTTTTTCTTTGAGTCACTCTCTATGTTGCTTCCCACACTGGAGTGACTGGTAGCACTGTTAATACTGGAGACGCTATCTGACGAGTGTTGCCTTCGGATCCGCAGGTCTGTGGGTTGAGCTGCTCCAGGTCCTGAATATGAATGGAGGTGGTGTCAAAATCATGTGAGAAATTGGATACAAGTGCAAATTACTGGGATAAGCAAGAGAAGTGAGGTAAGACAGGACTGCATTCAGACTTTGTATTGGAAATTACTGGAAACCAAAGAAAAGAAAGCCTGACAGCTCTAAAATGGGGATCTCTGCTCCCTGCTGCTTCACACCAGTATCTAGATGGGTGAATCACTAAATGTTTATAGTAAATTCAGTGAGCTCACACTGAAGGTGAAAAAGCTTTGTTAAAATGCCTCCTCATGGGGCTAACACGCCCGTTTACTTCTGCAGGATTGACTGCACTATTTACACAGATACCCATTTCAAATCCCCACAGGATACCACAACAAGTAACCAGAGCAGAGTCATGAGACAAAGCTGATCTCTGATGGTTACATCAGATATTACCAAGAGGTCTAAAGTCCCATGAGCACTGCACAGGTGCCAAATGGAGTGCTTGTTTCTCACCTTTGCAGTTGAGCTCAGGTGTGTTGATGACTCCGTTGATGGCAGCCTGGGCAGCAGCATTTTGCTTCTTCAGTAGTTCAATAGTCTTCCTTAACTCATTCAGTTCTGAGTCCTTGAAGAAGAAAAAAAATACGGTGATATGTTGGAAAAAGCAGATGGTATCTAACAGCTCTAAAGAAGCCACATTTCAACCTGAGCATTGGTAATTGATAGAGTATTTATGGAATATGTATGTACAAGGAGATGAAAATGAGGTTTGGTATACCTAGGGAAGCACAACCTCAATAGGCTGCAAGCTTGGTTATTGTGATACAAAAAAAAAAAAAAAAAGTACATGCTATGTAATACAGAAATAATGTATATTCAAGTATACTGTCCAAAAACCCAATGTTGCCTGTCTTGCAAGGGTTTTTCTTGGTGTTTCTCTTGAATGTGCACGTGTGGTGGATGCACAGGGAAGAAATTGATTACAGAAAGCAATGCTGAAGACTTGTATCCAAAGCAACCATTTAAAGGAATAACCTGATTAGTTGTCACAACATCCCAGCAAGGAAAACAAGTATTGTATACAAAATTTTGATTACATTTTACTCCATCACCACAATTGAGGAAACAAAGGCAAATGGTGTATGTGATTTTTTTTCCCCCGCAACAACTAAAGAAGGAGCATGAGCAACAATGCCAGAAACAGAAATTAAGACTTCCCCAAATATTTTTCAAGCTTGCCTTTTGTTCCGCTGTCATTGTCAAGCTCTGCAGTCTGATTGTCATGTTCCCCAGGCTTTGCTCAAATGCTGCCACCAGGTGAGCCTAAAAGTTAAACCATACAGAAAGTTTGTTACCTCCAAACAAGGGTATTTCTGCAGGCTCCAAACAAGGATATTTCTGCAGGCATTTAAATGGACCACCTCCTGCCTCGCATTAATTGTTGTGTAAATGATATGGAGAAAGTAACACTGATTAGAAAAGGTCAAATGAGTAGAGCATATGTTGTGAAAATGTTTGCAAACAAATTACCAGGAACATTTTAACTGTGGAAAATCAGAAATGCCAAAGGTAGCAGACCGATTTTAGAAAACGACAGCCCTTTCATGTACAACTACTACTAGCAGGAGACTATGAAATGATGCAGTTTTAGGCTATAAACCGGTCCCTGCTCAGCAGCAGCTGCTACCAAACGCTTTAGAAAACACAGATGTAGGAGCAACGCCGTGAGCTGGCACGTCAGCAGGAGATTTCCTGAAGGTGGCTCCTCAGGCAGCTGCTACATCCACTTCTTTGATTCCATGATTTCAATAGCCAGGACAGTTATCTCATACTCTAACAGAGCAGCAAAGCAGGATTTTTTTCCAGTCTGGATTTCTCATTTATTCTGTAAAATGTGCAACCCTATATCCAGAATACATCTGAGAACAAAACCACCTTCTGGGGCCCTAGGAGTTCAGGTCCTTTGAAGAGCCACGTCTCAAACTAATCCAGTTCACGTACTTTCCTCATTTTTTTAAAGCTGCTTAGATTTTGTGATAAATCGAAAAAGCATTTTGCCACTTTGTTGAAAGATTCAATTTTTTTTGAAACCTCTCACAGATTAACGAACTGAGGCTTTTAAGAGACGCTTTAGGGAATACACCTTCTCACCTGAAAGTATTCCTGATACCAAAAGGGCAAGGAAGGATGTCCTTGGTTATCTACCACATCCCCAGGCTAGTGCAAGCAGTGATATGTAAAGGCCTCCTATCACAAAACGTAGAGAGATTCTACACATCTCCTGCTGTTCATTTTTAAAATCGACTTAATATTTGACTTTTTATGCAGGCCATTATTAACATGTAAGTGGTTACTTGGTGATAGCTTTCAGGCACCCTCAAGTACTTAACTCTTGCCACAGAGCTTTTCACAAAAAGTTTAAATCTTTTTCCAGAGAGTACCAAAAAACCCAAAACGTCACTCCTAAGTTTTAAGAGGATAACCTAAACAGTAAAATAAAATAGAAAACAGTAAATAAAATATAAAGGAAGTTTTTAGACAGAGGAAGGCCAGGCAGAAACTTTGCTCCAACTAGATCGCTATTTTCCTTGTGGATATTTAAGGCAAAAAGACACTGGAAGTCAGAGAGATCGGACACTCTTGCTGTGCTACCCGGTGGGAGAACTTGGGAAACTATGTCAGTCAGTCTGGTTCAGAGATGCTTCCTCTGCAGAGAGGGATGAGGATGGGACAGGGCTACTGCAGCATTGTAGCCAGTATGCCAGATGCTTTATCAGCCGATAAACTTGCATCTAAGTTCTCCAATATTTGAGTGCATCCTGCTTGCAGCTAAGGTCCACGTGACAAATATCATTCAAAATTTCCCAGTGCTTGGCCAATGAACCCTTTTTTCTTTTCCCATGAAGCACTGATAACCCAGTGTTGATTATATTAAGGACAGCAGCTGAGAATTGAAAATGACTGAGAAGTAAAAGGAAGGAGAAGTAGATTGAGAAACTCGATAAAAGGGTACTATGTTTCTAGTGCCATGTTTTACAGATATACATGTATGGCTATACATGTATATATATACACACATCTATATGCAGTTGCATATGCAACTGAACACAGGCATAGTTCAATATGTATTTGTCTCATTAGCCATGATCATCTACACTAATCATAGTAAATCATATTTACTTTCTCTATTAAAAATAATTCTATACACACAAAGACAAGTAAAATTGTGCAACATCTTTCCAAGTGGAAAGGGACATTCTCTCACCTAAATATATACAGAATAGCCAAACCTTTCACAGAGCTATTCCAGACTGATTCACCAGCAGCACACAGCTGAATTATCCTAAATAACTGTTCTCACATTCGCAGTGAAAACAAACATGAGCGGTACAATAACAGGGAGATGTGCATCTCACATTCCCATCAGCCCCTATGAAAATAAGCAGAGCTGAGACTGTGAGAAAATAGCAAAAAGTAATTCAAACCCTCACGCCACACATGTCTGAAAACCTAAATATTTATTTTAAAAACGCAGACTGCAAAGTTTCTGTTGGGGGGGATGAACAGGGAATAACAAAATCAATACTCAGGAATCCTCAGCAATACTTTGCAAAAGCAAAAAAATCAATGGGCAAGTGGGTCTGCATGGATTAATAATGGGACACAGACCCTTAATGCTTTGACCTGAACCTTAAGAAATAGTTGCTCTTTCAAAACCAGATCAGGCACCTTTAAATTATTCCTCGCTGAAACAGTGAGCTATGGAAAAGTTATCTTCACTTCCTAGTGAGAGCAAAACCTTTTCAAAGTTCTTGCCCCTGACAGCCTGAGAAGCATCAAAAGCTGCAGTGAAAGGAAAAGCCAGGAAAAAAATAATAAATGAAATAGACAGATGAATTTAAATTGCCTAAGTTAAAAGCATTTAAAAAAAAAAAAATCTTGTGTAAAGGAAATGTCCATAAAAGAATGTCTTAACAAACAGCATTTATTCATCTTAACTTTTTTGGGAACACACCTGGCCTTTGACATGGAAAAAGAGTATATTCTCTGAAAAGAGGTGGCTAGAGAGTGAAATACATTGCTAAGACAGTTATTGTAACGTTTCTGCAGCAGACTGAAGCTGATTTATGGACAAATAAGGGACAGGTCAAAGTCTAAGAAGTTTAAACAACAGGAATAAAAAACCCCCAAAACTTTAGCAAAGTAAATGAAGCAAAAATGGAATATTATCAAAATAGATGATGCTAACTTTTTTGGGGGGGAGAAACCAAACAAAACAACAAAAAAAAGCCCAAATTACCCCAAACCAAACAAAATTATACAGCAGCAGCAGCATATATTAAAAACTATTCTCCGCAAAGATAGTTGTAGTAACCACACACAAATACTTGGGCAAGTTCACGGCAGCTGGGGCAGGCACAGAGTAGCCTGGGCTATTCACTACTCTTGGAGACAGGCAGCTAACTCCCGTGTTGAGCAGCAGCCTACTGAATCCGAACATGGCACGAAGAAGAATGCAACAAAACTAAGGCAGAGCTAGGTGAGTTATGGAGCTGGCACGTTCCTGAAGGACACAAGCTGGGTTATTTAACAACATGACAAAAAAAGTATGCAAGAGAATCTGGTTCTTACTTTTTCACAAGTAAAAGAAGCTTCTGGATGAAAACCGACTCATGTATCCAGCCCTCTTTGTATTTGGAAGGCAAAAATAAGATTTAATTTGTGGAAGATTTTTTAGAATTTTTTCTTTTCTTCTTGGGAAAGTGACTGAGTGGTTACACACACTCAAAGCCCGTTTATTTGACTTCTCTATTAACTGTGTTCTTGGTTTTCCTTTCCCATTTTGCAAGCTGGATGAAGCACTGCAATGCCTGCAGTGAACACCACAGATTTCTCCCCTTGAATCCTTTTCGTGCTAGGTGTTACTGCTCAGATAAAAGCTGTCCTTTACTGGGCCAAGTTTCGCATTCCACCTATTCAGAGAGCTGATGGACAGAAACTTCCTCTCCAGTAGCATGTGTTCTGATGTTTAGTCATTCCCGCATACTAGGATGTCAGTATGGTCCAATTCAATGACTGCTCATCTGTAGCTTATTTACTCTAGAACTGCTTATTTTTTCAGCAAGCTTCTGTTTTGCAGATTTTCAGACTACAGCACAGAACACAAATAAACTTGCTCAGGGTCATACATCGTGTTGCCTCAACGCCTCCTGGCTTCCAAATCTTTTTTTTCCAAGTGTTTTCAGTTACTTACTGATCAAATTCCTCAGAGGAAACAAACAGAAGTATTGCCCACACTGGTGAAAATCAGGTATGTCCACTCTGTAGCTGTAAATTGGTTCTCAAAGGCCCTTATGCCACTGTTACCTGCCATGCCATTAGCCCACATCTTTATGCAAAAGCAAAGTATAATGCATTTCAATCCACATTTCCACCCATTTTTATTCCTACCAATTATAACCTTCATTGGTATCTCATCCCACCCAAATGACAAAACAAGACACCACTTATAAAAAAGACACAATTTTCAATGATTTTCTCAACATCTGAAGATGGTTTACATATGTATAAAGCCAAATGAATATTATAATTCCATATTTAAAGAAAGACGTAAGACACTCAGTAGGACAGAGGATGTTATTATTTTTTTGAAAGGTCCCACATGCATGTAGTTATTTTTTTAAACACACAGGTAATATGAACTGAATGTTAGACACATGAAACTTTTTGGTCGCTTAGAAAAACTAGGGTGGTAGTTGGTACATTAAATGCATTCCCTGTTAGTGTTTGTTCTCAAGTTCTACTCACATTGGCAGTCAACTGAGTTGTCAGAGCTGACACTTTTTCTTGGGATGCATCCAACTCTCTTCGTAGCTTGCGAATCTATATATTTTAAGAGAGCACTTTACTGCACCATAATACAGAGAAATAAAATAGCAAGTCACGAAATGCAGTGTGTCTTGACAGAACATTTATGCCTGTCAAACATGATGTGCTCTTACCTCTGACTGGCACTTCTCTTCAGGCTATAAAATAAAAACAGAGGAAAATACATGAGGATATTACAACATAAGCAGCCTGACAAATTTATCAATTTTTTTCAGTGTTTTTTTGCATTTCAAAAACTCTAATGTGAACTCCTTCTTTTGGATTCCCACATCCATATTCGATCTAAAATAATCTCCTAACTTATTTACTCTTCAGGAAAAACAAAACAGGCTGCTTGTACAGTACTTCTTCCTGCAGGAAGGAATCTGGGCTCTGTTTCCCAGCCTGCCAACCAGCACCCCTCTGAGTCTGAACCATGGATGGGTGAAGTCCTGGCTCCGTGCATAAGGGACTGCATGAGGCTCTGAAGGACCAGGACTGTCACAGAACATGGCTGATCCTAGGCAATTTCCTTCCTCCCATGCTCAGCTCTCCATGGGATGGAGATCACGTTTCTGCATTCCAATGTGATGTGAAGAAAAAAAAAATTACTCCCACTTGGGTGCTGCCTAGGCACTGTGGTGATGAAAAGCTGAGGACAGACAACTAGTTATCAGAGGACGCAAAGTGCACGTACTGACCATCTGCTGTGGTCTGCATGATAAAGCTGTGGTTACTATGGCTTGTTTCTAACCAAAGTTATCAGCTAATGAGAGCATATGGTAGGAAGTTACACACTGCACTGTCCTTACATAAACACGTCCACTACCAGCCACCATGAAAATTATACCCATCAAACCACGCTATTAAGAGCCACTGGTACTTGGGCAGCAAGCACATAAACCAGAAACTTAGACAGCAGCTGCTGAGTACTCTCCTTGTGGCTCTCAGGGTTATAACCAACAGCCCAGAAGAAAAGGTCTGGTTTCCATCCTTCCAAAACGTGATCTGTTCTGGCTTCATATGGACCTTACCTGAGACAAGGTCAATAATGAAAGGCAGTATTTTCAATTTATTATCAAGGTTTTAAGGCCATATTACACATGTAGTTTCCTAACAGTGAATTCTTCTATGTACTCTTGTATCACATATGCTTGCTGCAACCGTGGATGTGTGGTAAGCACGAAGCTGCACCACACATGCATAACAATTTGAAATTGAAGATGCCGTTCAATTAACACCTATTTCAGAAGTAATTATTATCCACTGTTTTTTAAAAGAGTTGTGCTTTAAGAAACTCCCAAAACTGTGATCATAGCACACCAGGAGTACGTGGTCCACCTTTCATCTGGCTACCTTGGATATTAACAGCAGTCAAGCCACTGGGAAGTAACCATCAGCGCCAAATACTTCTGTACACTCTTGTGTGGGCTGGAACCTGCCGTGCCCCTGGTGGCTGCAGTGAACACCCCGACTGGCTAGGGAAAAGCTAGGCAAGACAGGGTCTGCGTGTTGCAGCCTCACCTCCCCACTGCAGCACAGGAATAGTCTTAACTTACAAGGTCTTCCAAGGTATATGTTTTAGATGGAAAATCCTTCAGAAGACTAAGAGAAGAAAATAAGCAAATGCAAGATGCATTTAAAAAAACCCCTGTGTTTTCAAACCCCAGGAAGCCTTATTTTAGGATCAGATAACCTAAATGAATACATACTTTTGGAGAAAAAATTACTAGCATAGTGAACAAATGGCTTCTTTAGAATTAGTAAAATCTGTGCATTAAAAAACTTACTCAAACTTCTTCAGTAGCAAATCATTAATACAAGGCTGGAATGACTTCATTCAGCAAATTCTGAGGTACTTTAGGTAACGAAGTTAAAATCTCCTCAGATCTACCGAGCTCCTTTGTAGCAAAACTTATTTAGCATAGTTGTAAAATACTGACTCAAAACTTCAGGCCATTAATGTCTGTGTTTAATGAGGATACTGCTAAATATCCACAGACATCTTTATGACTGTAAACATTTCCTTAGTAGCTGGCATTCAGAATACAATCAAATTAAAAGCATTTTTTCTCTCTCCTTCTGGAATGGCAAAAATAATTAGCACAATAAGAGCAGTCAATTCAATAATTTTGATTAGTAGACCCAAACTCTTGATTTCATTATACTCACTGTCGAATAAATAGATGATGTACTGGATACCAAAGAGAGAGACGAACCGTGTACTAAAGGAAAGAAAATAAACACAATTAATATAAAAACGGTAACTACATAGTAGAACCATCATAGATCATTCACTGCCAACGACCTGAAGCCTATTGAAGAAATACTTTCACCAATTTCATCACCCAACATAAACTTAATTATATTATTGCTCCAATAACGTACAGTTTGAAGAAAGCACGGCCAGGTAATACGATCCATAAACTTTGACTTGGTAAAGCTGTTTTAGCAATTTAATAAAACTTGTTTGCTAGGAAAATAAGGTGTGGTCAAGAAGATTAAAAAGGAAAGTTTCGATGAACATTTGTTCAGAAATAAGTATTTCTCTGGACAGCTTATCTTAAGACTCTTGCAAAGGGGGTTACTCAAGATTAAAAAACAACCAATTAACTGAAATTCAGAAGAGTTTACAGAAGTAAATCTGTGTACTTCATCTTCAGTTTTAGATGAGATTGAGATGAGATTTTCTTTAAGCAGCACACCAAGATGGAGGCATCCTGAGAAGATCACGATACCGAGCTCCAGTATGTAACCAGATGCTCCAGAAGATGTGGAGCACCCAGGGCAGAAACCGTTGTCTAATTCTGGGGCTCCTAAGTGTCCTCTGAATGCAGCTGTACCATCCTTCTGCTGACTACCAAGGAGCTGGATCATGGGCATCGACTCCCTATCCCTGCAGGAGTTTTTGGTCTTTCTTTCAAGCAATTACACTTCTTTAACAAGGCACAGTTCGTTCTCTCACAGAAAAATTACTGGAGTGAAATCATGGCTACAAAACCTTTTCTGGAAAAGAATCCGTTTCAAGCAGTTTTTGCATTTAAATATACATCCAGTAAAAGATATACATATACACTGATTCTTAAGGTTGTTACCATCACCCCGGCGTTAGGATTTACATAAAAAATAATTTTATTTTTGAATAAGCTATTAAAAAAACCTACCTGAAGCTATTCTTTCTGTTACTGAAGCATGCAAAATTACCTTTCCTTTGTTTTTATTTTTAGAAACAAGATACATTTAACTGAAACTTTCATTCAAATTTCAGGTAACTTCATACAAACCATATGAAATCGTGTTAAATTACTTTTTCTTTCAACTAAATCCTCCAGCCAAAAAAAAAAAAAGCTTAGAAAAGCTGCCATTTTGCTCTAATTACCTACTGCAATTCTCCTACATTCATAATAAATGGGCTCTGCTTTCCCATTGACATCATATCCTAAGGCAAGGCTGGAAAGAGAAGTAAACAAAGTCTAAGTTGGCTTCTGGAGGAATTCAAGGCAATTTAAAAAACCCACAAGAAAGTGAAAAAACTCACACCCATTTGCTTTTTCTGGTTAATCATATTTTCAATTAAAATTATCTTTATAGTTAGATGTTAAGGACTGTACTGCATTAAGAACATAAAAATAACTAGCATGAGTCAGACCCAGGGTCTGTCTAATCGCGTGCTCCACCTCTGGCTGCAACCGCAACGCATGTTTAGGGAAAGGAATGCAAGAAGGAGGCAGATAGCCGGTGATTTTTCCCCAGGTGCACCTTTGCATCTTCTGGGAATCAGCAGAGATGGAAATTCCTGAGATGGAAACTGCAGTCAGACTGTTATTGTTCAGATTTGCTGTGACCAATCTACCATTAACTTGCTTAACTACTTCTGAATCCACAGACACGTTTTGCCTGTAACAAAAAACTCTTCTTGTGTTTAGAAATAAAATTCTTTGCAGTTATTTTAGACCTGTTGCTGAGTCAGCCAATAAGTTCCTTGAGGGTCTCCACACCCCTGTGATGTGAGAAGTAATGGATAACCATCCTCTTTATAAGGCACTAAATTACATATCATCGCCTCCCTTCAGACATCATTTTTTCAAGCTGAAGATTCCTAATCTGTTTTAACTCTCTTCATACCATAGATGTTATGCACTTAAGATCTTCTTGTCACTTTTTGCCTGCATTTTACCCTCAGGATCACCTTTTTTAAGATGGAAAGCCCAAAGCGCAGGCAATATTGCACAAGGCCACCAATAGACTCATACACAGAATATGATATTATTTTAATTTATTATATTGTTATTTTCTAGTTTGCCTCTCTACAGTCTTCCTTTGTGCTGTTTTTACTAATAGAGATGTATTCAAGAAAGCAACCATACCAACTGGTCAGAGAAGAAACACATCTCCCTACCACGGACTGGGACACAGGCATTTTTGAGTTAGCATCAACTGGAATTTTTAAGATTACACTGGGCCTTTAAAGGAGGAAAGAAAACTCAAAATGAAAAAAAGGGAAAGAATGTACAACTCTGGGAATCATCCTCCTGCCCTGTAAAACATCACCATTGCATCATTTGAATGTGTGTATGATTTGAGATTTCTAGTCTCAAGGACAACTAAGGAGTTAATATTTTTTGCGCAATTTCTTTTTAAAGTATCTGCAGATGGCTACTTTAAGGCTATTTAATTAGGAGCCTGAAGGCAGTTATGCTCTTGATGTGATTCCTGGTTTTTGCAGTTAACATGCATCTGCACGCAGGCTACAACCCCAAATTGTTTTGGAGCTGTTATTTTCAAGCACTATAAATGCATATGCAAGCATGTATCATTTTTAATGTTAGAAAAGAAACGGTCTAGCTGTCATCAACTGTCCAAAGAGTAGAAAGAACACCAGGTATTGCAGTCAGTAGCACAAAAAGGAATAAAAATCTATATCCCGACGACAATGAATTTAATTCCTTTTGAGGCAACACAGCTCCTGGAGAAGACTGATGGCCAGGGAAGCAGGGAAATTGGGTAGCCAAGAGACCACTTAAATTCTAGGCTGTGTATGCACCCCTGAAGTTCTGGGCAGTTTGGAGGCTGCCCCTGCTGGCACCTCTCCAGCCCCGACACCCTTCCTATCAAAGAGTTAAGTACTGCAAGACTGTCTGACATTTCGACCTACGTGCTGCGCTGTCAGAGAACATGACTGTACTTCACACTACGGAGACCAAAAAAAAAGGCTTTTAAGGATAAATCCTGGCCCTACTGAAGTTAATAAGAATAACATGTCTTGTCATCTTATGCACTAATAAGTAATTAAGAAGTAGATTGGTAAGCTTTATTTTAAAGACCTGGATTTATGCTTCATTGGCACCGGCTGATTGTATAAAATCAATTTGTTCATTAACCACAAATTTTATTTCTAGAATACTTCTTGATCTATTCTCCCAAGGTGAAGGTGAATGATGTATTCATACTTCTCTTCTATTCTCTCATTCTGGGAAGGTGAATTAGGTCCACAGGTTTGCAAGCACAGGACAACATATGTGCCATATTCAGAACCGCTTGCTTACTTAGAACTTGTGATTCCCTGAGAAATAAGCAGGAGCTAATAAGCAGGCTACCCCTGCCTTCTGTACGGCCAAAGAAGTGACAGAAGACCTTTAACCTGAAGACAAAAATACAGAGATTGCACCTAAAAGTTCATCCCATCTGGTAAATTATTATGATCCTTCCAGGTGCCAAAAATTTAGGAAAACCGGAAAGGGACTTCTTCAGCATGTCCACTGTAGGGTCAAATTCCCTCCTTATATACAAAAGTGATCTTTTCCCGCTGCTTTCATGTCCATAACTTGGCAGACCTTTCTTGGACATAATTTTTATTACTTTTTTTTTTAAATGAATGAGAAGCACTTTGCAAAACATTTCACCTAACTCTTCCCTTTTCCTTTTCTTTTTTTAAAACGGTTTGTCCTCAAACATGTAACACTTATTAAATACTCTTCCAAACTAGGCTCTCGCCTGGACACAAATTTCTGAATCGTAAGAGATAGTTTAACCTCAAACATGCCAAAATGGATTTGCTGCAATCATAAGCACGCTTAAAAGTCTGAGGTTACAATTTTTTTGAGAATGTCTTCAATAAAACCTGAGTAGGCTTTGCTGTAGTAGCTCTTTCGGTAAATCTAAGGGTAACACAGATGCGGTGATTTAAATTCCTTCACCAATTATATCAAGGAACTCCCCTGTAAGAGTGGGACTGTTCCTCTCAGAATAGAACTCATCTGACTAACTATCAGGTAGTCTTTGACTGTTCATGATCATCTAGTTTTCTGAGAGCATGGCATGAACCAAGTTTAATTCCGCAACAACACAGTTTTCAGCCCTACAGAGTTATTTCAACCCCTAATAAAGATCCTCAGCCATGGGCCTCTAAAATACAATTAAATGTAGTGGAGTTAGACTGGCTAAATTCAATAATGAATTAGTCCTGAATCTTTCTGGAGCCATATCCAATGCACATTTTCTACCCCTTCCAATGGCAGAAAACAGATGGGATAACCAGTATCTCCAGGAAGGCACCCTGTGGCTCCTAAAGGCCCCTACAAGCACTTACGTGTGGCTCCCACGCACGCTAGGCTCTAGGGGAGCAGCAACAACGGGCACTGGTATTAGCACCGCTGAGTAAGTGCAGCTCTTCAGCAGTGGTGGAAGTAAGTGAGCAAAGGCTTCTGTGACCCGTAGTGATCAAGTACTTCATAGCCAACCAAGCTCCCAATCCTTGCCGGAAAGGAGATTTAGGACTCAAAGAGCTAAAGCCAAAAGAGCTTCCTATGAACCACTCCCAGAGCTCACCCCGTGCTTGACTTCTCACAGTGTAACCCTTGAGGGTTTCAATGTGTGCTTGTGGTTACTCCTGCTACAGCCATAAGGTTGCAAGACCAGTAGCAATCAAACTAAATATTTATTTATAGGTAAATGACTTCTTTTATCAGGTATGATTAGATATTTGAGAAGATGACGAGGAATTACAAAGAAGAGCCTAGATGTTTTGAAGAACTACTCAGGTCCCTTCCACGGAAGCTGTGTGATAGCAACCCAGGACCTTGAGCAGAAATAAAAAGCAAATACAATCTGAATACAGATTAAATGCTGGAAAAATTAACTGGGATAGAAACAACAGTCTGGCCAATATCAATTATTTATACTACAGACAGCAGTGTGGAGGCCCAGGTTCAGGAGAATAGTCCTATTCACGGAAACACTTTAATATGCTAACTCTAAGCATAAAGTAGAGTTATTTTGAGATCACTAAAAACGAAGCACAGGGTATGTTTAAAAACAGTGATAGTCTAGGTACAACACTTACATGGTTTCCTATGTCAGGCCAGAAGGATCACTGAATGAGTATCATCAGAACAACGATGACTAGGACTAAAGTCTTAACTAACACCGAGAGTTCCACATAGAGAGACTGAAATGACCTCGATGCTGAACTGAAAAGCAGCAAATCTATACTGGTTTATGTGAGAAAGTGATCTTCTGATCATTTCCAGCACCATCACATACTTTACTGACCTTCTTCAAAGCCATCACGGAAAGAGCCAGACCGGCTCATTGTTCTGCTTTTCTCGTCCAGGGACATCGAGCTGTTCCTGAAGCGCGTATCACTATAGGGGTCATAAGGACCATCTGCATTGGAAAGGCTGTGGGTCCGGAGCATGGTTGGATTTGACAGGCTCATCTGGGCTGCAGTAGTTGGGCTTGCTATAAAGTGAAAAATAAACACTAATTTTTTTTGCGCGACCACAAATTTGCATACTCAAATTTTGCGCAACTACCAAAAAAATTTTTTTTTCCTAATACACAAATTTTTCATGTCATCCTCCCCAGACTTAATTATTTTTCTAAATTCAATGAATTAAAATAAGAGGTATGCAAATCAAGCTAGCGAATAAGAAAGTTCCACTAAATAAGGTCATTTTAAACACTGGGTGATACGTCTATTCTACAGACAAGCTCAGTCAACTCACTAACACCTTGTAGGCGTGATCTAATTAACCTTCATTTAATTTGGAACAGTCCTTCCTCAAAAAGAACTAAAATGCCCAAAGGAATTTAAATTAGTACTTCGCCTATATAAAACAGGCTTTATGAACTATCTCCTTCAAAGCCTTCAGGTTCTCAGAAAACGGCATTTTGCTACGTATTTAAGTCACAAATTTTAAGAGCTGTAGTTTCTTAATAGTTGTGTATTTCAGAATTGTTTCTTCTCACTGTGAGGTCCTAAGAATTACAGAATACCAATTTTACCTCAAAAGTCAATAGTCTCCCAGCCAGCATTTAGAGTACAAAACACCTACTCCAGTTTCACATTTTTTTGAAGAACTTTCGTGCTAAAACTATACCTGCTATTTACTAAGTATAGTTGATTAGTGGGGAAAAAGAGAACAAAATAGCAGGATCCTTCTGGTGTGCTGTCATTGCCTGTTTCTATTTATACCATCAATTGATACAGACTATTGTAGAAGATACAATAATTCAGTTTAAAGGTGCTCAAACTTCATACCAACATCTGCTATTAAATTAAACATAGTGGCCTCTCTTGACTGCAATATCTCCAAGTTCTTTTTTCAAGAACACAGAAAAATCTCTCTTTTTTTTTTTTTTTTTTTTTGTTAATTGCTTGTGGCCAAATAGCTTTTGAATCTTATTAATGTAAATAATCTTCAGTATTCTCCATGAAGAATTAACTTTATGGACCCAAGACAACACTTTCTTTTTTTTTTGGAACATTAAGGTGCTCTCATGAACTTTCACGACCGTTTTTTAGCTGTTGGCAATGCAATTACACTGTGTGTATATTCAGCTGAAATTTTGTTAAGTGTCGGTTTATTTAAAGCTGTTTATTTAATCCATTTCTTTTCAGCACACTCAAAGAAAGGCTCTAAAACATCACTGCTGCAACTCAAAACTTCACTGGAAATAAATGGCCATGTAAGCTGCTGCAAATTCACACAACACAAGAAGTTCACAAGTATAGGGTTAACTGTTTTGCGTATTATTTATCATTCTAGAAAAGATGGAGGGGGCTTCTGAAAGTCAAAAAGCAACAGAAAACATCTGTTCGACATGGTACTTCCCAAATGTCACTTAACTTCAAGTCAATATATATACTGCCAGGGTTGATTTATATACCTAAACAAACTGCAGAGGCAACTAAGAAATATTTGATCAGCACACCAGAGATGAGCATTACTATCACTTTAGGTTATTTCAACTGCTGATATGGTCAACTGAAGTCTGCAACGCTTTATGGATCCTGTCAATCGACTTTTATGGTTTCCTTCATTTAAAAAGTGTTTATGTTAATCAATGTATTAAAGTACTGCAATGGCATTTTTTCTGACCATATTACTTCAAATTGAGCTTTATGCAATTTTCCAACCAGCTACCTGGAAAACAAAGATAAAATATCTTAAACTGATGAGACTGGTACCTATAGTAACACGCTTAGATTTTAAAGCAATATTACTAAACAGGTAGGCAACAAGAAGTACTTTCAAAGAGTTACTGCACGTATGCCACCTTTGGGCATACGAGATAATAACGCTAATTAGTCACACTCATTTGAATGGAAGTGCTTCCCAAGGTTGAATGGGGGACTCAGGGCTACTGAAAGAAAATTATATTGTGTAATATACTATTTTCAAGACACATAATGTATTGCTATGATTATCCAAACAGATAACTATTCACCAAGCTGCGAGAAGTTAAATCTAGTTCCAGAGGGTGATGTTATGCTGGATCCAGATGAAAATGGAGAATTGCTAGCAGTGTCCTGAAGTCCCCCTGCTGAATGGGACCGTAGCCATTCTTTTGCATCTTCTTGATTACGGAGTTGGGAGGATGGAGTATACCTGCAAAATCAAACAGTTTTTCCAAAATTAACTTTGACATTTATCTAAAATTAAAACAAAACAAAACATGAAACGTCACAAGACTTAGGGAGGGAGAGAGGGAAAGAAAGATGGACGAACTCTCATATGAAATTTAAGGATTAAGATGATAAAAATCCAATACAATTCTGAATTAAGGAGCTGTTCTAAGCTGTTCCTAATTTATTCCACCTTTGTTTGGGAAAAAAAAGCAACCCAAACCTCCTTTCCTACGGCTTCAGTAGTAACCAAACTAGTAGTAAACAAAAAGCTACATACAGAAGTTGTGTAGTGTAGAGTAAAATATATTGAGTGTTACACATGTATGATTGAAAAATAAAATCATAATTTGGAAATCCTTTCTTTTCCTTAGGTTATGCCAAAATTCTATTACCTTTTTAATATTTTGGTGCATCGCTAAGCTTAACTGGCTCTTTGTCATATTCGAACCAAATTCAAGTCAACAAAGCCATTATCAGATTTTTAAACAAGTTGTGACCCAATAATTCATATTCCAGAGACGTTAATATAAAGGTCTATGGAGATGTACCCCATTTAGTTCGAAACTAATAGCATGAAATCACCATGAAGGAGACTATATTTAGCCTTTCCTGAAGGCAAAGAAAATAGCACAAATATTGGCTATGCCAACGTCAACAGCAAAACACCCACTGGCTTCAGCTTAAGCAATGTTTTAAATCTACTTCTAGATACGCCTGAAAAATAGGTATGTTGCCACAGGTGTTATGTGAAATACATGGTAGGGTATAGGTATCAACAGAAAGACCATCATGGAAACACTTGTCTGCTGATGGATTTCAGTGTCTATCTTACACTATGCCATCGGCTTTTGAGAAATATTTATGAGTTACTAGCTCTCCTTCCAAAAACTAAACACTGGAGCCTATTATTAGTCGATATTATCTATTTAATTAATTAGATTCCCTCCAACTAAATACTCTACAGTAAGGTATCACTTATTAAGACTATTTTAAATCAGTGTGAACACTATAATAATTAACATTGAAAAAACCCCAAACCCCCACTTTCAAAAAAATACATTCATTCTTCTGCTTATGCCTCAACACTTAAGCAACAGTCCCTTACTATCTGCATCTTTTGAACTTGGCACATATATCAGTTTATTAAGAAAGGGGCTTTAACCAGGCATTTTACTTTAACACACTAAGGATTTTTTTCTTTTTTTTTGCAGCATTAATACCTACCTCGTCAGCACTCAAGTGTTTCAGTCTTAAAAGAGAGTCTTTATTTATTAGAGACATACTCAAGAACCACAGAAACATTTTGAACAAGATGCCATTTTTAGAAAGGCTTTTAGCACTCGGCTTCCTCAACTCAGTGATCCTAGAGGCTGCGTTAAGCAATTCCCAAGCTGCAATTTTCTAAATTATCTAAGGTATCTTCTGTAAATTCTGTAACACTTAAAGCATTTAATTAATACACCTAATGTTGATTATCTTGCTAGAACTACTTGTATCAACGGAAAAATCTTTTTTGGTGCAGATTTTTAGGTTATAAAAATCACAACCGTACAGATATACAAAATGTATGAGAAGACAATTGCCAAAAGTTTATTGGGGGATTTTTTTTGTTCTTTTCTAGAAGAGTACAAGCTATCTCTAAGAGCCCTATATATTTAGATATTCTCAAGCAAATCTTTCTTTAAATTAATACGTCCATTCTCATCCTAAAAGGTTTGGCATGATAGTGAAAACCTTTTCTGTTTGTGTATCAACACCAAGGTTCTCAGGGGTGAAAATGATCTCAAGTCATTCCATGTAATAGCCATAGAAGCTGCAAAATTACTGTTTTCAAGTCAAGCCCAGTGATGGTTTATGAGATGCTTTTCAGCAATTCAGCCAGCAAAAGCCACAGTTCTTGCTCAAGCGGAGAAGCCACTGGATGAAAAAAAGCACAGCGGTCAATGGCCTTCTTTGAGGATTGAAGAAAGAAAGAAACAATACTGTTGCCACCTCTTGCAAACTGCGACCATCACCACCAGCCACAACAGAAACACCAAGCAAACTCCAAAGCCACAACAAAAGCTTGTAAACCGTGTGGAAACACCAATACCTGAGTCCCTTCTTAGGCAAAGTGTTCCTATCAAGATGTGGGTCGCTGCAGAAAAGTTAAAAGAAAAGAACTTCAGAGAAGAACAAAAGGGAAGGAATAAGATCAGGACGAAGGACGTACAAACATCTGATTCACCTTTTCAGAGGAAAAGGTGCTGGGGGCCTTCCTACAGAAACATGCAACAACTTCCTTACCCCGGTGTGGATTTGCACAAACATGCATCTGGTACCATGCCAATTAATCTCATCTGTTCACAACAGGCTTTTGCTATTTCTTCTACCCACAATGAACAAAACTGGCTCTATCAACATCAAATGGATGCTTAAAAATATGCTTTTCAGCAGGTGTGAGGCAGACTATTTTATATCAGAAAACTGATGAGTATCTTCAAGTCCAAACCACCTTCCCGTCATTTCTTTCAGCAGACACCACTTAGGGAATGCAGCTAATTACTGTTACAGAGCTGCAATGTATAGCAGTAAAAGTTTTGAGCCCAGACTGTTTAAATTTCCAAATCTTAGCTTAAATTTCATTAGCTAAGTAAAATCAATCTATTAGTCATTCAAACCCCAAATATTTAAGTTTATGTTTTCACAACTGATGAACTTGTAACTGAGCAGAGTCTGTTAATTTGCTTTTAAAGAAAATATCCACGTGCTTAAATGAATTAACTTAACGACAATCCTTATAGCTAAATTACAGCGTGGGAGTGATTACAATCACAGCAGCAAGCAAAAATGAGCTCAAATATTTAGATTCAGGACATCTTTTTCTAACTTTAGCATTCGTCTTCATGAGGATGGATGTACCCAAGTCCCTGCAAAACACTCATGAGCCAAATGGCAATAAAAGACTGACAACACTGAATGACACGGGGACTTCACGACAAAAAGGACAGGCCTGAAAGGCAGTGGGAAAAGCAGCATGCCAGAGGAATGCTGAAATGCTAGTGAGAGTTTAGATTGGTAGAAAAAAAAATGGCAAGGTTTTGAAATCGCCTTTGGCAAAGAAATGAGGGGGGAAAAAAAGTACCCCCACAAACCAAAAGATGTTCCCAGTAACAAAAGCAACACCAAAAACATGCCAACTCTGCCGTATGTCGGTCTCCAGATTGATTTAGGCAGGCAGAAGGGGTGTTTGAGGGGACTCTCACTGGCATGTCTTTGTGTCAGTTCACACCTGAACGATGGACACAGCAGGGGACTCAACTGAGCACACAGTCTGTCACAAAACAATTTGCTTCACTGAGATGGGCAACAAAACCTACAGCCTTGTGCATACTCCTGTCCTGAGACAGCATTACCTGTCCTGTCTCCTGGGCAAAGTATTTCGGCAGAATTTAGGGCTAGCAGCAGGGGAAGAAAGAGGGCTAGAAGAACCAGTCCAACAAGACAGAAAACAAGAGAAGGAATATTAGAATGAAAAGAGGAGAGAACAGAAAGGAGTTATAATAAAACACAAACAGAAACCCGAACTCTCAGAACATTATATTCAGTGCTACTGTTCTCCACTGAGATGCAACTACAAAAATTTTGTTACCTGGCTACACAATTACACATCAGGATAGAGCTGATTTCCAATGCTTGCAGGGGTACTACTGCCTTCTACAAAAGGTCACTCAGAGAGCATGCACTGCAAGTCATTGCCTCATTTATCCCGACGTTAGCTCAATGTGCTGTTAAAACAGCTCCAGTGCTGAAAAAGCTGTCTCCCTCCTCCCTGCTCAGTTTGCTCCCAGCTCCTACTCTGTCCCCACATGGACACTAAGGGATCTGACGATGTAAGGAGCTGGGGAACTTATCAGTCTGAAATACGATTCAGGTGATCATTTTTCAGTTGCATCCATCTCCCATTTGGGTTCACTAAGCATTCACCCAAAGGCCTGTACTGAAACACTAAGGGAGCAGCTGGAGACGGGACAGGGCATCAGGGAGAGGCCGAGGAGGGATCAAGTGACTAGGGAGACTGGGACGCCTCTTTTCAGCATGACCTCCAGTTTAAAAGCTTGACAAATGTTATGAACAAGATGTTTAACAAGAATCAGTTGGCTTCTCAAATCAAAACGATAGTAACGATGGAGGTTTTTTTGAATATCACTATCAGATCAACTAACAGGAGATCTTTGGAAGGATAATAAATGATGCAAAATTCAAATATTAGATGTAATACAGTAGCAAAAAAAGTAGTCACATCAGCTACCACAGCAAATCAAAAACCTCACCTGACCCATCCTATTCTCTGAACTGGGCTCCTTGCCTGGAATGGCTTCTTTGTGTGTTCTAGTAATACCATTCAGTATTATCTTGTAAGCCAGCACAACTCAATTTGTATCTGCACTGTTGGCTACCGCTGCCAGGACTTGATTCACATTGAGACACATAAAAGCTTAATGGAAATGAGAGGAAAACCTACTAACCTTTCAGATAACGTAGTCTTAACACTGTTGGTTCGGACAAAGGGAGTCAGAGAATCATCTTTAGAGGCTGGAATCAAGCCACCGGAGGAGTTGTGGCTCAGCCCACCTCCACTGCTCAGAGAGATATCAATGGATTCACAGCTGGTATGAAGACTGCTGACAGACTGGTATCCAATGCCATCCTTGCTAACAGCAGAAGAGCTACTTGCGTTGGTACCCCACGTTAAACTGTTGGAAGGAGCCGAATGTGCTGAACTGGGACTAGAAGCTAGCGGAGATTGGTTCATATCTGCGTTTTTACTATACAGAGGACTGCTGCCCCCACTGCTCAGCATACCACTGCCAGATGGTGAATCAAGATTACCCTGCTGGTTCATAGTAGCGTGAGGATTGGAGATGACTACTGAATTTTTCATATTTTCAGCTGTTGTGATGGGAACTTGTTTACTAGGCTTGCCACCGAAAAGTCTGTTAAAAAAAGACAACATGAAAAATACATAAAACGGAGTAATAAATGCAAGGATATTTTATATCTAGACCACGTATCATCTTAGCTTTAGAAAACCAACATTAAGTAAATGATTCTAGACTGGACACAGGCAACTACAAATTTATGAATCTCCTTGTGTTCACGCCGCCTTCAATAAACTCCAGAGACAATCATGATAGCTTCAAATCTATCTTAAGTCTTTCTCCTCTGAATCACCAAATACTTGCACAAAGCTAAAATACAGCCATACTGTCTTCTGCTCTTTAAGGAAAAGGGATACCAGAGAAACACTGCATTGATTAATCTGAAGTATGGAATATTAGAGATTGAAAGCTTGTTGTCCAGGTAAATTCTGTGCAAATCACCGAATGCTCTGCACGAAAGCAGCATTTGCTGGGATGTAACAGGAAAAATATTTACTGGTATCAAGTGTAGGTTTGTCTCATTTCAGGAGCCAAGCTAGCTGGAAACTATTTTTTTGAAGTGGAGAATGAGATTTTACCTGGTTTGGCACCTACAGCTGGCTCAGTAGAAGACTAGCTGAGTGCCAGAACTAGTGCAAGGGATCTAAAAGCATGGTTGGAGGAGGATGCCTGCAGCTTCTCCAATTTGCATCACTTTTGCCAAAAGTACAAAAGTGTCTTAGAAGTAAACATGCTTTATGGTTATCACTCATTCTAAAACTGATCATGAAAATTATGAAGGAAGTGTAGCTTTTTGACTCCAGCTTCAAACATCCACCTCAAAACATTGCTTCTGTTTCTGCCACGTAGGTCCTGTAACTGCCTGAGGAACCTTAGTTCTCCTCACACGTACCTATATGGATTTGCTTTTTTTCTTATCACCAGTGTGGAGTATCGAGGATGAAATCCTTCAAAGCAGGAATCTGTCAGACTGTAGCCCTCAGAATAGAGAACTACAGCACTTCTGTACAAGAGCTCCTGAAGACTTACAGGTGGGTATGCACCAAGCAGAACTTCCTCTGCTTTTGAGTATGCCCAGGCTGTCTGTACAACACATGCACACCAAGTCCCTTTGCCCAACACTCCCCAGACACATAGGCTGTGTAACACAGCTGGGCACCCCACAGCACACATGTAGTAAGTGCAGCGATGCCCAGAGGCACTGTACTTACTGCATGGGTGCTACCTGTGCAAGATGCCTGGAACACATCTCAGCTGGATGGTTGCTGTTGCACACTTGCCACAAAGCACCTGGGCAACGCTGCTGGATCAGGCTAAGATGCCCATCTACATCTATCTCCTAACCCAGCATTGCTTTAGTATCTGTGCCATGATCCCCATAGCACCTGATGTAGAGAAACCAATGCAGAACATCCACAAACCAGCACAGATCTGGCAAACCTGGTTCACCTGGACTCTGCCTCACACCTCACTGACTAAGAGACACTGACCTCAACAAGCAAAAGGCTTCAAATGATAAAACCCATTCCTACAGGGAGTTAGAGACATTTTAGGTTTTATTTAGAGTTAAATGTTATTAAAGCAAGTATGAAGAAAAATGTCAAACCATACTGCAATGATACATGGCCTTCAGCAGCGATACCAGCTTAGGGTATTCCTGCTCCTGCGCCATTGCATACCACCTCTCCAGTTGTACTGGGGGAACCATACTCTTTGAGATAGGATCCTAGAGCTTAAGAAACCACCCAACCACCCACACAACAATTTTACAAGCTGTTTTTAAGCTATGCAGTCTTCCCCAAACTGTTTCACGGCACCCCTAATACAACCAAAAGGATTCTGCGCTGCAGCACAAACAGAAACATGTTGCTGCCAAAGGCGGTGTCTGGTCAAACCACAACCTCATAACGCCTTCAGAAGAGGATGAGGTCTGGAGAGCATTCCAGAGAAAGCCCAACCCAGCAAGACAGTCACATCAAGACAGAGATTAACTCTGGAAGGACATACCCTACAAGGGAAGGACATCCCTTTAACTCTTATCCACTATTATTGACAAGAGACATATATCTGAGCTGGATCTTGGGTCATGCATGTCTCCCATTAACAGAAACACAGCATCTTAAATGCTGCAAAGCACAAAGGCCCAATTTAATAAAATGTATCAAGATAAACGCTAGTTTCATTTAAGGGACATGCTGGATATGTAATACCAGAGGCTAAAGGGAATACTGAGAGAACAGAGACAGTGATGGCCCTCATTGCAGAATTACAGAATTTCATTGTTTATGACAGCACAGAAGTGACGTATGTTCACAGACTTGCAGCTAAATGTGTATCGTTACAAAGGTACGGATTCTAATTTATTGTATAATATAAAAAAATTACAGGGCCAAGAGGAAATATGCAAAAAACATGTGCAACTCATCTCAACTGACTATGAAAATTAAGCTCAAAACCTTCGTAACTGTCATTCTAGAAATCAGTTATAAACAGACAAAGCCAAATTCAACCCCGACGCATTTCAATACATGACTATTTAGACAGTCTGGTGAAAATTCAAAAGTGAAATTGTAAATCAAATGAGGGCATAATTAAATTGAGCCTCAGTGCCTTCTCTGTCAAATTTCATGTATTTCTGATGTGGTACTTCATTTACATAGCTAGCAATGTGGCTTTCTAGTAATCCGAAAAAATTTCCAATCAAATTTCAAGATTATCGTGCCTGAAAATCTGCATTTCTTATGGGGTATGCTATAGAAATCAAAGGTCTACTGGATTTTTTCTTTTTAAGCAGCCATTGATGAAAATTAAATTTTCTAAAGGACATGGCTTATCTAATGATAACCAGGAATAAAATAAAGGATGTGTCTTGAATTATCCTCACGTAGGTTCTTCAAATAAAACCACCCATCTAAAAAGAAACAGTTTAAAAAACTTCACAGCATCAGCCTAAGCTGCTGTCACAGCCATTAATGCTTGCACTGGTGCTTCAGATGGAATGTGGCTTTCTCACATCACTGGAAGCAGGATGATGTAGCATAACTGTATGGGTATCATGGGCGTCAAGACAAAATGAAATGCAAAACACCGCAACTTGAAACAGACAAGCTACTCAATGTCAAATTAAATTGAAAAATAATATTAACAGAACCTTTCACCGATATCAAGGCTTTGATGCACACTGCATCAACAAATTAATTCCTGACCAACTCAGTATTAATGTTAAAAGCATGTGTGGGGCAGCAGTGGAGAAATAGAAGCCATATAAGATTTTTGTTTAAAAAAATATTATTGAAATAAGAAAATTCAACCCAGCTTAGACAGTAACTTTACTTAGGGTTCTTCCACACAGTTGAATGACCCGATGTTACGAGTCTCGCAACACGCTGGCCTAATCCACACAACTGAGAGATCGGTTTGGGTCAGGCATGTGAATCTAGGTATGGCAGGTCAAATTATGCATCTGTCATAATGAAAACCTGAAATAACTCTCCTGTTGCCATTTTATAACCTGATCCACTGTTGGAGTATTTCCAGGTTTGTTACGTATACATTGATGCAAGAACTCTTCCGTAACTTTCAGGTAAGAAAACTCTTTATTCCTGCAATATCTGCATAGATAAAGCCTTCAGGTATGATTCTTGTAACAGAAACTCATATCACAATTGCCAAACTTTCTGCCAGACGGTTTTTTTTCCAAATGTTAAATTTTTGCTGCTGTCATGTGACGTACTGAGTATTTACAACACTGGCCAACCTGTTTATGTGAAATTAAATGTCAATACAAAGACCTTGATGTAGGACGCTAAATAGTAAGTGCTCCACAAAACACAGCCAGGCCTGGCTTGAAGAGTCCTGATCATTCAGCTCCGACTAACATCATTGCACAATCAAAGAATTTATTGCCTACCTGCGCAAAGTGGGAGAGGCCACATCGGGGTACTTGGCTCCTTGCTGGTGAGTACTTTGAGCTCCGCTAGAAGCAGTCTGTGATGCAGGGTTCACTTTAACAGAATTACATGAGGCCACGCTTTCGTTGTCAGACGAAATCCCTTTCTCTTTATCAGTCTGATTGACTAATCCTGGCAGAGAGTTTCCAAGGATTACCTTGGCAGGCTCTCTCATTTTAGGGACAGGCAACCCAGCTGACTTGCTGCTTATGTTGGAGTCTATGCTACTTGTGCTAGATCTATTCCCAGCTCCACTTCTGCTACTGGATTTACTGGGCCGGGGTAAACTACGATATTGAAGATTAGTTCGGGCACTAAGTGCTAAGTAGCCATCATCCTGGTTCTGTGAGCCATCAACACTAGTCTTCCGACCAGTGGTCCTACCCATGAGTCCAGATGACTTTGGGATTTTTCCCAGGGTAGCCGATCTACTGGTGATAGTTGCCCCACTGGCAGTGATTATAGTCATGCCTACGGCTGACCCGCTCTGTTTCTTAAATCCAAATGTATTAGCATTAGCAGCAGTTGTTCTAGAGTTACTTGTGGGAAGCTTTTTGGATTCATCACCACTGCTGCGTCCTGCATCTGATGGGGAACGTTTAACATGTCCAGAAAAAGAATTCTAATATTTAATGACTTGAAAACATCAAGCAAATGATGAAACTCAAAGCAGCATGAAAAGCAAAAGCATGTTAGCCACCAGAGTGTGGTTAAAAATTATGATCTAGTCTGCACTGAACTTACATGCCACTCTAGAAGTTACACATGCAGACTTGCCAGAGAAAGTATGTGGTGTGTTTGCTCTCAAGAATACGAAAAGCAGAACAGTCTTATGTAATAGTGACAGGTAAGAAAAAAAAGTTTCCTTCTATAGCTACCACAGATTGATCCTTTTTTATCATCAGACAGAAGTAGTGTTAGGCCATTAGTATAATTTTCCTGAAAGGCATTGGTCAAGAAAGTGTCTGACTTTCAACTTTTTCCATGTACAATTGCATACATGATCAAATAAGAGGAGAGGTATTAACTTATATTACTTGGTTATGCAAATTCAATCAATTTTCATTCACACATCTGCAAGTGCTAAAATCACTAACACACTTCTAAGAAAATCCAGAACTAAATAGTGTTTAGTATAAATTAACATGCTGGTTTAGTATAGGGTGGGGGGGCAGGGAAATCTCAACCACACATACTGTACGTTCTTAAAATTAACCGTGACTTTAAAAGCTGAAATTACATTACTTGTTCTTCGTATGGCAATACTGCGCCCAGTAAATAGCTTGGCTTAAGACTCGAGTTGTCACAAAAACAATTTGCACAGTGTACTAATCCAAACTATGCATTTTCAAATGAACAGAAAAAGAAATGTGGACAGACGAGATGCTGCCTAGGTTAAAACAATACCTAAAAATAAAGACAGGATTACCTGAAGTTCAGGTTCTGCCTCTGGAAAGCATTTACACTGTTTTCATACCGAACACACTTTTTGGCTTGTTTATATCTTACACCTTTTCTCACCTGTTCCAGGTGTCTTTAATGTGCCTGAAGTGGTTGAAGGTTTAGTCCTTGGTGTGGTAATGCCAACCTGAGCTGACATGCCTCGTCGCCAGGAGCCCGTCTGCGAAATAACAGTGTTCTTCCTACCAGAAGTGCTTTTATCAGATTCATCTGACACATCAGAGGGATTCCGCCTCCATTTAGATCCTGGCTCCATTTTTATGCCGCTATCGGATCCTCCGTCTGATTTCTTGACATCATCACCGGACCATAAGGAATTCCGCTCAACCTGGGAATGCTTTTCTGCATCAGTCTAGGAGAGATAAGGAATTGTAATACAACCTTCAGAGCAAGCCCTTCTTTTAAGAAGCTTCATAAATGAGAACCTTCAGACTGATTAATAAACTCAGCAGTCATCTCTAAGTACCAAGAAACACAACATGCCTTTGATAAAGAAACATCACAGCAAGAAATGAACCCCAGCAATGACTTTTTTTTTTTTAATACGCTAGGGAAAAAAATACAAAACATGTAACAGTCATGCCCCTTAGAATGAAGAAAGAATAAAAAAAACTGAAAAAACCCACACTTGATTTATAAAGGACATATTCAGCTTCATGGTGTTTATAATCCTCCATCTCGAATTTCTGACGAACCCTTTTACTGCAATGCCAAAAAACCATTTCAAACCTGTGCAGCCAGCTTTCCTTTGTGCTTGCTGGTTTCCTCTAAGAGAGAGGAAAGTCTGGCAATCTGATCTCCAGAGCACGAGGAGGCAGCTTTTTGAACAGATTTGAAGATGTGGAATGCCATTCATGCTAGCCTAACATATTAGAAGGACACCCAAGAACTGAAGAAAAATGAATCCCCAACAACTTTCTAACAATACTCAAGACTGACTTAAATATACAAATTACATCAGTTTTTAATGTATATTCAACTCTTTGAAACTGTTTTTCCTTACTGTTTGTGCAGACTGATTGTGCTGCCAGTCATTTACCCATAATTTCACAAAGATCAACATCAAATATAGTATTTTCTTACTGGCAAGCCTTTGCCAAATTCTCAGAAATGCTTGGATTAAATCTATTACCCTACATGTATTATATATTCCCCATACGACACCATTTTCTATTGCTAATGATTATTCTTACAGAATTCTACTTCTCCTGTCAAATGCTGCTGATTAATTTGGGCAAATTTTGTAACACCACAAGCAACTGTTTTGTGATCAGGCACAAGTGACAAATGTCCACAATTGACCCTGATCCGGATAAAAAAAATCATGGCTGAAGTGTTCTCCAACCATCACAGTACCATGAAAAATTCCACCAATTCAATGCTTGATCGTGAAGCTCCCAAGCAAGAGTTGGCGAATTTTGGTAAGATGTTGAGTGCCATCTCTTCCTCACAGCCTCAGCAGAAGACAAAGGTGGTCAGGGCTGTACAGTAGTCAAATTGTAATATAACTTCAAAGAAAATGATTTTAGATACCCCAAAGCACTATAAAGCCCACAGCCCTCTATTCCCTTTGGATAACCAGAAAAGCACAGCACAGGCAAGGAAAGGATGCATGATCATTTACCATGCTTTCAGCATAATGCTCTGTTTTTCAGTTCCTAAGGTAAGTTTCAAGTTTATGACTGTTCTTTTCTTACCAGATCACACCATTAATATTAAAGAATCTGGGGGTGTGTGGTTTAATTTCTCTTCTTTTTACTGTAATTACTATTTTCTTAAAAGCCTGAAAAGCTAGTCTAAGCAATCAGTATGTGAAAGCTGATACCACACATCTGAATGGTCTTTCTTCAGCCACGTGAAGCAGTCAGGGCCTGGGTTATTTGTCTGTACACTGAGCCATTAGACTAACAAGCATTTGCTGAATTATGGGTTTAGGTATTATTTTCTTGTTGCATTTTCCTCATGCTATGCAAATGTCATTTCCCCGTTTCTCCATTCAAAGAGAGCAACTCGGCGTATGCTTGAATGAAACGCTGCTTTCTAACTTCCTTCTTTTGTATGGCTGCAAGGTCTGGGGACGGTTACCTTTTTATTTATGACCACTGGTAGATGTGCGATAAATTCACAGTGTGATTGTTTCTATGTCCTGTGTTTCCCTAAAATAATATTTTCATGCAAATGTCTCCTAAGTTTACAGATGTTGGAAGAGAGCACAGGCAAGAAGTAACAAGTAATAGACCAACAAAACCACCTCAAAATCATCCTTCGTGTCTCCTCATTAGTATCTTGCTTCAAGTACCTTGCCTGGAATTTGCTTATTTACACCGTTAGCACTCGAGAGCACAGAATATACCTACTTGCTGGTAAAGGGCTTATTATAATTTTGGTTGACTATAAAATGTTCCTGTACCTTCTATTTCCCCCCTTTACATCTGTAAGAATAGTACTGTCTCAGGGAGAACGGCATTACCAGAAGTCCTCTACCTTTGCTCTCTTCCATTTCATTTTGCTACTACACCCACGGCCCAACTTTTCCCGTAGCCTTTGAAATGTTGCACATCTACCCTTGAAGCCCTCTGGCCAGAGATGTTTCTGTTTAGCGGTAAACACTGAGAACAGCACAGAAACATGACTAAGGAATCAAAACCAAAACACGATGAAATCTGGCTTCAGGATTGCAGCTGAAACTCCACCCACCTGAGAGGCCTGGAGTGGGTGAAAGTGGAAATATTGTTTGCTGGAGGTCATGGCAAGACATGGCGAGCATAAGCTGGGAGCAAAGCCTGCCATCCGATGAGCTGGGAGTAGCGGTAACCACCAGGATTTCTCAATTTATTCCTACAGTTCTGTAAATCTATTCTATGAAGCTGGGTACAGACCAAACCCGTCTTTGCTCCAACGAAACTGAGAAGTTGTCTTGATCCAACAGCTTGAAGATGCTGCTATTTTCCATGTAAAGGAATTGTTTCCTTTCCATCTTTTGATCTTTTAAGCATTAGACGAATAAGTTTATTACTAGATCTCTTCCTCGCATCCATCTTATTTCAGTTAAATAAGTTATTTACAAATGCCCACCAGGTCTTAATTTCTCCTCAAAATATGTGTACTTTAAAGGCATACTCTATGCAGTGCTGTGTTAAAAGGTAACTTATCTAAGTCTGTGCAATATAATGGAGAAATATTAGGGCCCCAGAAGTCGTATAGCTACATTAAGTGGTTTGGTACTTGGCATAATCAGAGCAAGACACGGGAACGTGGTAAAGCAAATTCCAGTTCCAATCACCGGCTTGTTCAGAACCAACTTGCAACATCTTCATAGCACTGTCACCAAAAGGGGCTACAACTGTGATGTCTATGAAGATGGAGCTAATATCACATTTAAGAAACCACAGCTTCTGGAGTATGGGCTACTCAGCAGCTCTGAAAATCAGTTTCTTAGCAGAGACTTTTTTCCTACTGCAAGCATGTCTTCTTCCTTTGCAGAGATGATCCTGCATAAGTTACTGATTTTTTTGGCAGTTAGGGCTCTCTCCCTTTGACGTTGCTGTATTATTTGTCTGGACTCCCAGTTGTATTAGCTTCAAGCTCCCTCTTTAATTATCTGAATTCCAACTTTTGTACCATGTCGAAAAGATGTGGCAGAATCACAGCAGCTTATAAGTGAAGTGCCTACTATTTAGAAGAACCAAAGCAGTGGATACCCTAAGAAGAAAAGTCCTCATCCCTATGCAGACGTCTGTCAATCCTTTGTGGCTCAACACAAAGGGCAACGCAAACCTGGGCACAGGCCATCATACAGTACTCCAGGTAAGACAGAAAAGGCATATATGTAGCATTCACCGTTTCATGAGCTGTGAGGACCACTCCGGGCAGCAAAAAATCAACCCTGCAAGCTACTCATAGTTCCATCACTCCAAGCTATTTCCATTCCCTTGGGTTGACAAGATTAGGATATTCTGTTCAAATGAAAACAAAGTATTTTATGGGTAATAATTTGCAGATAACAGTAATATCTAGAATAAATATTGCCAACCATGAAAACTGAGGAGCAAGGCAGGCCACAGACACACATCAAAAAATGGCAAACACAACTTGTATGTCTTAGCTCCCAGCTTCGTCTTTTCATGACTACGCTCTACTGCCTGTACAAGCTTCAGCTGCTTTTCTTCTGGTGTATGCCTGCACTCTCTTGGATGCTGTAAGAGTTGGGGAGGATGAAGAGAAGTTCGTCAACAGAGATTTTCATCTCTCAGAGGTGTTTCCAAGAATCTGATCCATCAGAATACAGAAGTCAAGTGAGTTTTGTTGTTTTGTTTTTTTCCTTAGATGAATGTTTAGTCATGTCTCCCTTCTTCCTTTTTATCCAATAGCATTGCAATGTTGAGACAGTAACAAATGTCAGAAAAGTATTTCTAGTTGTCTGTGTTACTTTCTCTGTTACGTACCGAAAAACACGCTTCATAGATCTTAACTCCTCTCAACTTGTATGGGACTTGTATTAGCAGTTTCGAGCACACATGCAATCACTGATACACAACCAGAGGCTAAATGGAAATCTTTAATGTAGGCTCAAATATGTACTTTGTGGCAAGGGAACAAAGAGTAATATATGCTTGCACCACAGTCCTGTAGGCAGAGTAACACTTCACAGCAACCACACATCTATATTAAAACTGATAGTAAAAACAGATTTAGAGTCCAGTCACGAAAAGGGCTGGAGAAGAATAAAATAGGAGAGAAACAGAGGAGCATGTCATACCTACACCCCTCTCCTCTACCTGCTGCAGTGCCAGGTCACTGCATCCCAACTGCTTTGACACACAACACCTGAGTCCCTCGAGCGGGTGGGTGTACAAAGACCAAAGCTGGATTTCCTAGTCCTGCACTTTTCCAAACAAAATTTTATACAACTGGGGGAAAAAGCAGTTTGTATTACTGCAAATCTCTGTACCATGCAGTCTAATTGATGAATGAAAAACTGTTGGATACCTTCACTTGTTTTACCCTCTTTGGGTGTGTGGTGTCTGAGCACAAAATCTACACATATGCTGCTGATGGACAGGAAATTTATCCTCCTATGAAATGCTGCCAAAAATAGAAAGCCTGCAGTGACATGCAGCCCTGGAAGTTTAAAACAATCTATTTCATTTGCCTCGGATGCTTACATTTCCGATGGAAGTGTAAATGATCTTTAAACTTTCATGTTGACTTAATTAAATTCTATTCTTTAAAAAAACCCAACCTTTTCTAGAGCTACAAAAAAACCCCCCCATCTACTGATGCATGTTTTCTGTACAGCCGTGCCGCTAGGAAGAATGAACCCATTTAATGCCACAGCACTGCAGCAGAGATGCCACGAATTCCACGCATAGAGGAAATATTCGTAAATGCCAAGTATGATAAGGCGGTTACTATTGCTTTGATGTTGCTGTTTCAGCGATACCATTCGTACCGAAGGCTGGCTGTGTGTTCAAGCTCATCCAGCTTCAAACAATTATACCTGCTGCACAGAGAAAATAATCAATATCGATTTTCCTTGTCTAAACCAGAAATCTTACCTGTGCATCTAAGTTTTTGCGGGAGGAGGCAGGTGTGTTGGCATAGGAGCTGATAGAGGAGCTAGTGTTGATGTCATCAGTACTGAGATTATCTATGGTGTCACTGATCCCACTGCTGACAGAGCTGCTGTCATCCCAGCTGGAGAAAAAGCACAACAGAGGTAGAAAACAAGGGTCAATCCACAAAACATCATTAAAAAGGAAAAGTATTATTTCTCCAAGCCTTATCCTACTTGCAGTTGCCAAAGGAAAATGGTACGCTCATTTTCATCACTTACCTTCCTTGCACTTCAAGTCTAAATTTGTACAGCCAGTTACCACAAAGCCTAATTTATACCATCATTAAGCCAGTGGCACTGATGATGCAACACTTACTGACTCAGTGGGAAGTTTGTATGAGTAAACAAACTTTATAGTGACCCTCAAAATTTATGCCTGCAGTCCCAGAGCAGGGGAAGGTGGTGGTAAGAAGCCATCTCCAGGCAGGTGTAGCACTGACTTGCTAAGCCGTAACACAGAGATGGAACTTAAATGCAAGGAAAAAATTCATCTTGAAGTGATCTTTTGTACCTGGTTGCTACATAGACCTGGGCAACAACCTGGATCTACCATCAACAAAATCACCGGACTCAGAAATTTTTAGTAATCAGAAGTCTAGTTGTTTGGATGGCACGTAACCGTCCTGAACCGTACAATGCATCCTGTTCAAGAAGACATATCAACAGCTTACTATTCACGACTACCTTCTTTCAGTGTGATAGCTACAACATTTTCCAGTATATGAGAAACACTAAACTGGAAGTTTAGTACACAGAAAGCACCAACAAAAAATGTCCATGCCTAAGCGATCTGAGTGTTAGAACAGACAGAATCCAAATGATCTAAAAGTCAAGCCAGATGCTCCACTCCTAAAGTGCCCTTAAAAATAAGCTGCTTAAGGAAGAGATTTATAAACTGGCTCACGAGTACTCCATTGCCAAGAACAATAAAGCTGGGATTGAAACTCTGTAAGTAGCTCTGATCTGCGAAGACATTTCAGTCCACTGATGGATAACTACTGCTGGAAAGGGATAAATACATATTTCATAGATCATCTGCGAAATTTAGCGGTAAGAGCTCATTTCCTGGAAGTTCTCCACCTATTTATCACCACAGCCTTGGATTTTGGGAGCTCCAGACTCTCTTCCCTATTGTGCTTCTGTTTGCTTTACAAACTTGTCACGAAGAGATGGCAGTGAGTTTTTTGAATGTAGAGTGGAAGCCACTCACAAACTGATATACTGGATATTTAATATATGCAATATGTCTGCTTTCTTGAATTTTCTTCATAGTTTTAGCCCTGACTTACTACATAGCCTTAGTAGATAACCTTTAGCAGCTTTGAAATGAAAAACATTTCATTTTTCTCACTTAAGAGCTGCAAAACAGCCACCCACATGGGTTTTAACAATGCTTTAATAATTTTTCATGGCTTTTTGCTTATTTGGGAATATTTTGTTCACCCCTATCTATGTAAGGCCTTTCAAGGAATTGAGGACGGCTTAATCAGCAGCACAATTTGCTCAACCACATGAGCAGCAGTGGCCACGGGGACACGCGCCCACAGAGAGGGTTACTGCTCGCAGCTGCTCTTTGCTACCTCTTTGTTCCCAGGAACCGTCCTCCTCAATCTGCCAGCACAGTCATCTGTGTCAGTTCTCCCCATGTCAGTGCAGACAAGGCCAGCTGGGAAGCTCAGATCAACAGTTTCAGCAAGCCGTATTGATTTTGCCTTCAGGAAATTTGGGAGTGCTATGCCACGCTGCTTTGCTGGCAGAGGCCAGGGATGGACAGGGACAGTCACCGGGACCAACCACTGACCCCTGCTGCAGGCTCTGTTCACACAGTGCCTCACGGTGGCCCTTCATCTGGTGTCCTCCAGCTTATAAAAACACGCTCCTGCCAGTTCCGATTGACTTCCCAGAGCATCCCAGTTACAGGCAAGGCCCTGGCTTTGCAGAAAGATTTTCCAAACACTGTTTGATAAATCCACAGACGCTCCAGCTCTCCTGATCGGATAAAAACGCTGTCGTCTACAGCGTTGGTGATGCTACAATTTAAAGGAAATATATCTTTCTTTTTTTTCCTCAGAGTTGCCTTCACCTGGATTTTTTTAAAGAAGAATTCACTGTAATACAAAGTAGAAGTACATGTTAAAATAAAACTCCATACACAATGTGAGACCCTTTGAGTCTCACATTGAGAAAGCCAGCCAGCCAGCCAGAAGTGACACAACAGTTTTATTTGCTATGTTCCAAAATCTTCCTCAGCATAACGGAATGAAAGATGTGCTGACCATACAAAGAAATCCATGGAATGTAAAGGGCAAGGGGACAGGGGACAACGATGACACAGAAATCATACTTTCCCCCCCAGCGCCTAGTATGGAAAAACTGAAAACTTGGAAAAGAATTGAAAGACTTCTTTGACGCACCTTCTCCTTTTTTAGAGTAGGCAATTAAATACTATAATGCAAAATACTGAAAGCTATATTACTTCTAAATTGGTTTTTAAAAACAGCCCCTATAACTGATATTTACTTCTATTTCAAAACCTATAACATAAAGCAATTACAACGTCTATATTTTATAAGTCTATTAACAAGGTTACAAAACAATTATTAAAATAACTGCATAAAAGAATATGCTCCTCTTTTTACAAAGTTTTATGCAGCAACTAGCATCATCTTTTCTATTTCTGAACCTATAATAAAATCCTAATAATAATATCAGCAATGCCAACTTTTTCCATGTTTAACAGTTTAATTTCCTTCTTATGGAGATACAGCAATGCTCCCCTGCCCAAAACCCAATAGTGTACTTCTGTGTGGCCCATAGTTCCACCCTGAACGTACAGAAACATCGCATTTCCAACCATTCCCCATTCTTATCCCCTGCCCAAAACCCAATAGTGTACTTCTGTGCGGCCCATAGTTTAAGAATGGGGAATGGTTGGAAATGCAATGTTTCTGTACGTTCAGGGTGGAACTATCTCAGGCCCCAGTTCATCAGCATTTAAAGAATGTGTCTAATGTTAATCATGAGTAGTTTTACTGGCATCAGTCAGTCCTGTTGACTCCAGTTGGGCAATCCAAGGCATTATGGAAATATTTGAGTGCCCTTCTGAGCTGGGACATGTGCCCGAGGACAAAGGTAGAAACATGCACCTGAATACATTGATGGTTGTGGCTTCCCTTAAGTATATCCTGGGCTTTAAATCCTTTATGTTCTGCTGGAAACTACGAACAACTCAAACTCTGTATTTTCAAGTTTACTAACCTGTTACTAAATTAAAATAGATTAGCTATTCTGAGGTCCAAGGATAGGTGTCTGCCATTTTGGCTGCCAGAAGCTAAGCAACACAGCTCTTGCAGGCGTGCTGATGACACCAAGCGATGATACTGATGCACATGGCTGATCTGACAAGGTAAGATGCTAAAACCAGCCATCTCCAGTTTAACTTCACTTAAAAAAATCACTTCAGTAGGGGGGTGTGAGGGGTCAGTCTCTAGCTAGAAGAACAATCGGATGTAAGAGAAGAAAACACAACATCTTAAGAAATTTCAAGTAGTTTTGAAAACCTACAAGACCAATTATTGCTGCTGTCCTTTAGAGTAACACTAGAGACAGTTCTAATGCAAGTGAGATACGTGTAGAATTCACTGAACCCTGTCAGATGCCAGTGCAAGCAACTTTATGAGCATACAACATATACTGCTAAAAAGTAATGCACATATACTGTTTAATCTGCTGTCAATGAGCCATTACATTAAAACCTCTTCCCCCCCGCACCCCGAAGCCCATCACAGCGTATTTGGTGTTATCTACAACAGCACAGGACACACCACTCCGTGTCTGTATCTGCATGGGGGTGAAGGCTCCAGCTTCTCAGGAGGACAGCATCTGTTAACAAATTGAGGTGTTTCTATTTCACATTGTACTTGAAACAACCCCAAGCCCTCCACATAAATTAGTTCACTTTTACCTTGAGTCAGTGCCTTGATGGCTGAAGTCAAAAGCAAGGAAGCAGAATGGGGAATCTAACAGCCCTAATTATGGTGCTCTTGGCTCCCAGGGCCAAGATAACATCTTTGTAATTTAGCTGGTGCAATTAATTTCTCATGTCAGCAAAAGCCTACTCAACCATAACCTGAAGCTTAAATGTTTGGGCTTTGCTTTCTCTATTTGATCAATCACTTGAAACTTTACTTTGATTACTGAAAATTAAAAAAAAAAAAAAAAAAATCTTAAAAGTGTATTATATATGAAAATCATACAACCGCATGCTGAAAAACCATCACCGCCATCACTTAAAAACTCACACAAAGCTGCCTCCTCCTGCTCTCCATGAAACCAAGCACCCTCGGCACACTCCTCTCCCTCCCCACCTCAGCCTGCTCGCCATAAAGCAGCTAACAACGACTTGTTGCTACTACAGATCACCCCGGTCAACTACTCAAAGCTGCTCTTTGAAACAGGTTTGCAAAGCGGTTAGGTTCAGACTTGTATTTTTCCACAGTCTATCAGCACTTTTCCATCTTGCATTATCATCATCCACGGAATTGGCTCTTCTTTGTCAACTTGGACAGCACGCCACATGAAACCCTCCTGGAATCCTCAGGACAGCCCCCCCCACTGCAGAAATCTTTGGAGTCATTAAAATCCTACTAAACAAAGCTACTGTTAAGGGCTGAAAATGTGTCCTTCTCTATGGATGGGTGTGGATTTTAACTTTGCTGAATCTTCAGTCAAAACCAAAATTACAATGAGCTGCTGAAAAATACATTTGTCCAAGACAGGGCCTTGGGGCTTTACAATATTTCAAGTGGAAACATGGTAATTGTCCTCTTCTACCTAAAAATTTAACTATTTATGAGTTGATAGGAGCACAATAAAAAAAAAAGTCAAGGTGCAAAATAATTGCAGCATCTTTCAAGAATTAAAAGGAAAAATAAAAGAGCTAGATAAATGTAAATGTGCTATAATGCGAGAAACTAAATACTGCAGTTTCCACTGTTTTCTTCTGGGATTTCCTACAATACTGACATCACCGTGTCAGAAATCCAAAAACCATATACAGACCCTTGCATGGTTTTTTTTCCAGATTATTATGAAAGGTGACAAATAACTGTTTGCAGAAGAATAGGTGGGAATCTACTGCAAGAAGTGAATTTAATGAATGTATTTTACAGGGGTATTAATCGCCCACCTTCTCCATCCCTTCAGTTACTCTCTTAAGTTTCATTATAGGCATTTTAAAATAAACCACTTAGTTTCTAACCGAAGGTGGAGCCCAGGGACAGCACCGTTACCTTGAAACACCAGTAAAGCCAGACCGAAAAGTGAAAAGCAAACCAGGCAAAATGAATAGAGACCATTTCCAGCTGTTCCTTCTGGAGCAGAATCTAATCCTTTTAGTGACATTTTTTGGTGCAGAGTTGAACTGCGCTAAGTGTGCTGTGAGCTACTCAATCCGTTTTCATGCTTAGTGACGATTCGTTTTACTGCCAACAAGGTGAAACGCAGCTCTCTGTGCAGCTCTGTTCAGAACTCACCTAAGATAACGTTTTTGGGATTTACATTTAAAATGCCTATTTGTAAACCAGAACAGCTCGCAGAAGATAAGTATCAATTAGGGTCAAGAACGGTTGGGTAAGACAAGACTTGTAGAAGCTAGAAAAGTGCACATGCTCTTCTCATTTCATCTTTTTATACTAATAACCTTATAAAAATAACACTGGATTTTATTTTGTCCCTTAAAATCTGACCAGGAATTTGACCAAGCCATTGTCAAACTTGCAGTGAACACAGCTGAGCGCACACCCATCGGAGCTGCTAAACCCAGCTAACCTCAGGGAGCTGACCATTTGAAACACCCTAAAGCTTCATGAAAGCAATCGGACTTTCTACCGAAACTCATGTCTCCTGCTCTAAAGCAGCCATTCCAAGGGCACCTTCTCCGTTCACTGTCAAGAGTCACTAAATACGGCGGCCAGCACAACTGTATTCAGTTGCAAAACGCCCGACTGGTGGAACTTGTTTTTTTGGCCATTGTTCACAACAAGGGTTCCTCTGGCACTGCACAGCCTCGGGGGAAGGTGAGAACCCAGAGCAAGGCACTGCCTTTGACCCAAGCACCGGCGGAACACAAACTCCCAGCTAGGTCTGAAAAACTCAGTGTAAAATGCCCCAGCCAGCTACCAACCCCTTTTTTTCCTGGACTCACGACCTATAAACTACGGTTTTGGTGTTTGCCATTTACTGTTCTGTCTGTGAACTTACTGTGTTTATAAACCAGTTTAGACCAGTCCTCCACTGGGTGCACAGAGCCCCTGTGGCCAGTGGCACCCTCACCTCCCTGCTTTGAAGCCATGGGATTGACACTCATCCCTTATCATTTCTCTGTGACTCCAGTGACTCCCAACTGATTTGCACCTGTGAAAGCTGGAAAGAAAAAAAATCAGTGTCCTCATTATCACAGTAAGATCAGTGCTAAATTTTAGTTGTTAATACATAAAAAAGCATGCCTTGCCTTTGTGTCCAAGACAGTAAGTAGTGCTGAGAAAAGGCTTCCAATGAAAGTCAGGAATCCTTGTTCACGTACAAAGCCTCTGGTGCTCTCCAAGAAATCCCTGTGAAGGGTACAGCCTGCATGTGACAGCGATGGACCCAACAAATCCACAGGGTCAAGCCAACGGTGCTGGAGATGCTGCAATGGGCAGCCCCAGCTCCCTGCGCTCCCCCTGGGGTGAGGCAGTGTGGAGGAGTTCCCTGGCACAGATCTAGGTGTGGATCCCCACTGCAATCTGCCTTCTTCCTCTCAGCCAGGCCCTAGCCCAACCACCTCCCTCCTCCAGGCAGGCAGAGAAGGTGTCCTGCCCCGGGCCTGAAAGGTTGCCATACCGAACCCCAGATTGCTCCCTTTTCTTTCCCTTCCTGTGCTTAACAGTTTAGACTTTCTTCTCCCCCAAAAGCAGATAACTTGGGGATCACATCACCTCCTCGTAAGAAGGCACTATTTAAATTATGACTTAAAGAAGGGGCGGTGCTTACTGAAAACACCAAGATGGTTTCTGACACCCATCTCCCACCTGCACCGCTCCCTGGGCACTGGACTGAGCTGGGGAGGGCTCAGCAGCTCACCAGCAGCTACCGGTACCCAGCAGCCTGCTTCGCCAAAGGCTCCAGAACACAATAAAAACGGGCTTAAACGCCAAGAAGAGAAAGAATAGATTAGCTAAATTCTTACAGGACTGATGTAACTGATGTAACGTGGAAGGAAAGGAATGAGGGTAGTATGGAAACAAAACTATGTAAGAGACATTTCAATTCCCTGCTGCTGAGCAGGCTTCCAAAAGGCTCAGGGGGCTGGAACCCCCTGCCCCTGGGGCCACTTGCCCTCCGGCCAGGCTCACTTGTCCCCTGGCCAGGGCCACTCGCCCACCCACTCCCCCAGCACAAATGGCCAACTGGGGCCACTGGGCAGCCTCACCCAGGGAGAGGCAGCTGCTAAACGCACCCCCAGAGCCAAAACCTCCAGCAGCTGGCAGGCAGAATACTGCTCCTTTGCTTCCCAGTCCTGTTTTAATCCCTCCTGAGGCTGTAACTCCACTAGTGACACCAACGCAAATCTTCTGAGGTCTGCAGGCTGTAACCCCAAGCAAAAAACACAAAGGCACAAAATGCAGAAGTGATGTATGTGCATGAAGACTTGAAGCAATTCACGGTCACCGCTGAAGTTCTTAATTTTTTAGAACACCCTGTAAAGCTTCTACATGAACTAATCAAGGCAAAAACCTGTGCACAGCAAAAGACAGATTTCACGTGTGAGAATTGCTCCCCTCTCACCTCCAGCACAGCCTGCAGCTGAGCACAGAGATAATGCCCACGCTTCCACACTCTTCCCCCGTCAGAAAGGAGAAGCCCACAAAATTTTCTTTCTGAACTCATTACACCCTGCTGACGTCTTAAAACAAAGCTGAACTTGGCAATAAAAGGTGTTAATTTGATCACAGGGCGCAGCACTGTCCCTCAGGAAGCTGAAGCACTGAAAAACAAGCGTCATTAGCACAGCAGTGATTTACAGGGCAGACACATAGAATCATCTGGTTGGAAAGGACCTTTAAGATCATCGAGTCCAACCATACCTGTCCACCACTAAACCATGTCTCTTAGCACCATAATCAAGTGAAATACTTTATTCTTTGTCATATAGAGAGCTGTGGAAGATGTCAGCTGCTACCCATCCTGAAAGCTGTTTTTTCCTAGCTGAACCG
>NW_009259429.1:2327379-2330115 GCF_000687185.1 Egretta garzetta | reverse complement strand
TGTGGCCCCGCAGCGAGCTCCTGCCCACCCCGCTTCCCCCTGCCCACGGCAAGCAAACCCGCACCGCTAAAATATAACAAAGCCCCCAAGTTTTCCGAGGCTAAAAACCTCCGGTAAGGCTAGTGGAAAGCCAGCCGGTTCGATTGCAACCTTCGAGACGCTAATAATTATCCATAAATCTCACGGAATCCTGAAGTAAAGCCAGAAAAAACCAAAGCAAACCCAAATGCAGCAAGAGCTGTCAGTCCTCACATAGAAAATGTCCTCTGTGATATTCAAGTATTTGTCATCTAAGAAAAACACATTGATTTCATGTAGCATACAGCGATTCAAATGAAAGAAACAGCGCAGGGAAAAACAACTTCTCGGATGTACTCCAGCGCCTGATGTGCTTCCATTGCTGCCAGCACTGACAAAGCTAAACCTCCCTCCACAGAGGTGTAACACAGCACTCCCGTGCTTTCACAAGTGCCCAAAATCTCTTACCTTGCAATATTCCCAGGCCAATGCACTTCTCCACCTTGTTGCCCATGAAGAATTCCAGCAAAGGGACTCAGATTTATTTTGCAGGTTGATACCTTCATGAGGCTACCATCCAGCACCCCCCGAAATAAAACAGCTTCTAACTTGTCTAGCTAGGAAGAGACTTGGAGAAAAGTTGGAGCAAGGTTGTTTTGCAACAGAGCCCTCCCCATTCAGCAGCTCTGAAAGACACTGAAAGTAAAGCCTAGCTGGAAGGTGATCATCAGAAACTTCCCCGAGAAAGAAACCTGATCCCTCAACAAAATTAACCTCTGAAGTGCTGGAAAAGTGAGAGGTCAAAGCCTTTCTGCTGGGACGAGGTAGGCTGTGGAAAGCTGGACCTTGAGGGCAGTCAAGCAGGCAGCCTGGTGCCCCCAGATCCCTCACCCTACCTGCAGGAAAAGCTCTGCCAGCAGCCCTGTCCTTGAAGGCACGAAATGTCAGTATTTGATCTCAGCCTAAAAGCCTCCAGTCTCTAAAAGCGTAATTTCCTACTCTGCTCTGACGGAGGGATTCAACAACGTGATGGTTGAAACAGCTATAGTTTTATGAAAACGCATCAGGAGGCATACCCCAAATGTTTTAACATAAAATATTTGGAATGCTGGCAAAATACAATTTTTTTGGCGGGGGTGGTGGGGGTGGTTTAGAAAAACATTTTCAATGCAAATGGTACTGAAAATACCAATTTATTCACTGGTATCCCCAGTAAAGACCTTATGAAACTGGGACAATATATGTAAGATTTCTCTGAGTGGGGATTAAACACACTAATCCTAATTTACAGGTGTCCAGTAAGGGGCTTATTACTTCCCTTTATTTCAAGTAGAATAGAGGTGGGTATTTATACATATTTCATTGGTAAAAATTTCTGGTCATTAGCATTCAAAACTCTTATTTTAGCCTAATATAAATACTTTCTGACAGGATTCTTCCCAGATCTCTGCATTCTGCCATACCTGTTGGATTTTTTTATTCTCACATGGGAAATTACACCAGCGCTATTTACGGTGGGTAGTAGTGCTCAGATGCGCTAACTAAGCTTATGCTAGATGCTACATGAACATAACCTGTAAATGTTAGAAAACCTGTAAAACAGTGAGAACTGGCAAGCTGGTCACCTACAGCAGATGTAGACTCATCACTCACGGAGTCTCCTGCGTGCTAATGGGTCCAGTGCGGGGGGGAGCATCTTCAGGCACAGAGTGGGAAATTATACACGTACCCCCCCCCAAAAAAAGAGAAATAGAAATACAAGAGTAACATGGATGATGCAAAAGAAATTTTTTACAATGAGGGTGGTGAAACACTGGAAGAGGTTGCCCAGAGAGGTAGGAGATGCCCCATCCCTGGAAACATTCAAGGTCAGGTTGGACAGGGCTCTGAGCAACCTGCTCGAGTTGAAGATGTCCCTGCTCCTTGCAGGGGGGTTGAATTACATGGCCTCAAAAGGTCCCTTCCAACCCAAACCATTCTATGATTCTAAACCACAGTGGTGTTGGATAGACATGACTAGTTGGCCATGGAAGGCAGCACTGGAGCTTGGAGTAGAAGACGATTATGAGACGTCAGGGAGCCCGTGGGTGGATGAAGAACCAAGGGACTGGGACAAGGTCATTGAGAGCAGAACACGGTTGCTGGGAGAAAGGCTACAGTAGCTGCATGAAGAGTCTGGGGCCAAGGAGTTGGAATAGGGAAACTGAGGTTAGGGGTGAGGTCTGGGAAGGTGGTCTGAGGCTGAAAAAAAAGAGACATTATCAGATGTAAAGCCATGGTGAGGAGATAAGATGAACTTGACAAACAGTTGAAAGTCAGGGAATTGGACTGCAAAATGGGGAAAACAGATTAGGAAAAAAAGCCTGAGCTCATGAAATTAAAAGCATATTATAGTATATATGCACAAGAATAAGGGATTAAATTCAAGATAGAGTCTCTAGTTTTTATCACGTTTTGTTGCTTAAAATGGGGACACACACAAAACACTGACTCTTGCTGTAGTTTACACAGTTACTAGCATTGACCAACACACTGACTTCCAGCCAAATGGGAATACACAAGTCCATTCCCTTTATTACGGAAAGACTTGTTCACTCAGCAAGAAACTACATTTCTAATCCAACCAGGGTAGGTTTCCGTTGTCCAGGTTACTGATGAGGGTCATGAAAAGATGGGCAGCCATTCAGATGGAGGAAGTGGAGAAGACAATACCATGCT
>NW_009259429.1:2323576-2327306 GCF_000687185.1 Egretta garzetta | reverse complement strand
AGAAGTCAACTATACTCACGTATTTATTAACTCCATTCAGCTTCGGTACCCTATCTTAAATAAAACACATCTTTTAGCACAACACTGTATTTTTGGTTGAAAGAGTTAAAATGCAAGTATTCAAAGGTTATAAAATAAAGACTTTGTGGAGATATTCTGCTGCCAAAACCTTCAAATAAATGAGTCGCAGTCTGAGCTTGCCTTTCTATGCTGGAGTCTATATTTTAGTGGCCAGGGTGTTACTATAGCAACACAGAGGACTGGTAATTTAGAGGCTGGTGGATGTGACAACTTGCAATTTAGAACAATACTAATAATAAAAGCGTCTTGGGAAAAGCATCACTTAACACAAATGTTTGTGTTTTAAAATGAAAAAAGGCTTTTTATTTTTTTTTTTTTTTTTTTTTTGCAGCTGGACGATTATCTATATTAAGTTAATGTGGTGGTGAATAAAAGATAGAAACATGACTATTCTGCTTTTGGTAAGTCTGCACTCTAGAGCGCAGTCAATACACTCCCTTCGCAATGCGCACGTGTACAAATGCAAAGCTGCAGATGCCATTATCTCTGTTGGATTAGACAAGAATCACATAAAAATGTATTTATTATCCATAATGAAAGTGAGGGTAAAGATACTCATGGACTATTATGAATCCCTTCTTGCCTCTGCTGAGTTTAACTGGTATCCTTCATTAACAAATCCCATAAACTGCTCATTACCTTTATTGTAGAATAGTTACGAGGTAACTCTCAGATATTACAGGTACTTAAAAGAATCACAACCGGAATAGCAAAGCTTCTTCCAATCTCTAACATCCTTCCTGTCTTCATCAAAATAGCTCCCACAAAAACATGATGTTTCTTAATTATCTGCTCACAGAGTTGTATAGAAAATCAGTGACTGACCTGTAGCTAATGGTAAATAAGAACAGCCAGAAATATTCTAATTCCAAAAAGAATAAAATCTGAAATTGTAACCTAGGGGAAAAAAAAAATAATCTGAACATCCCTTCTGTTGAATCACCAGCCCCAACTAAAACCCAACGCACAAGATTAAGGTACGGCGTTACTCTCCATACGCCCATCTCCAGCCCCATTGTCCTTCCCTTTCCTGGCAGCCCTTACACTGCAAAGGAGGAAGGATTTTGCAACATAATACCCATAACACTAAATACAGAGGGATAGTTCCAGATGAATTTTACATGTAGTAATAATCATAGTTTTGTGGGTCAGGAAGTTCAGAAGATTAGTGTGTTATGGCTGCAGTTTATAAAAGCATTTGTGTTAGAAGTTTCGCATAGCAATCGGGTGAGATAAGCTGCAAACAGCTTTACATTAAGTGCTTTTATGGTAGTTAAAGTTGAGGAGAAGTAAAGAGACCCCAGGTATTAATTTACCTAAAGAACAGCTGCTTAGAAAAGGCTGCAAAGTGTCCTAATAGTCAGTGTAACAAAATAATCGCACTTCCAATTGCTTGTTCTTTCTCCCCACTCTTGTGTGCTATTCCCATTAACCTTCCCAGGAATTGCGTTCATGGTCTGAAGTGAGCTAAAACTGTAGGCAACAAAAAAAGACTTATCAAAGAAATGTGTGGTTTGATTCTTACTTGAAAAGACCCAAAACCATAATTACAGGTTTACATTCTAGGTTAATGCAGCACAAGTCTTGCTGCCTTTCAAACTTGCCCTTAGCGAACACGGTAATGCCTGAAAATTGGGGGTTTACTGCAATATGTTAATTTCCTTTGTATTTTTTTTTCTCATTAGCTAAGATATATCAGTTAGGAGCTTATAAAATGTCTGCATTTGATGACTGCAATGGTTATAAAAGTAATGCAAACAGCACAGGGTGTAAAGACACTGCGCTTCGCAGTCTTTGTAAGCTGTTTTATAACGCGTGGTATGAAGCGTCTGCCGCATTTCAGCCTGGACGAGACTCCATTACGACTGGGTAAACTGATGTCTTAAAATAATCTCAACAGTAGTTTTTTTTAAGCTTTCTTTTTCTTTCTTTCATCCTAAAGAACACATTATTTAAAAGAGGAAAAAATATATTTGTGTAGCCAAAACATATTCTGAACAGACTCAAACGTGCTTTGGAACATACTTCTAACCTTTTAACTTCAGCTCATTAAACAAAAATATACCTTTTTGAAGTACTCTCATTGATTAAATATATGTGTGAGAAAATAAAAGCAGGAACACAGCAACACTGCTGCACCATTACAACTACTGCGCATCCCACTATTGGGCTAAAATTGTATGTATCGACCTAAACAGACTAGGCTTTGTGTCAAAGTAAATTAAAAAAAAAATCCCAACTTGTTGTATTCATATGTAACTGTGAATCCTGGGAAGGTACTTCTAGTTAAAACCAGAGGAACACTCGAAGCAACATAAACCCACAATAAGAGATATGGTAGAAAATAGACCCTAGCTGCTACAACCCTGTGGAGTTGAGGTTTTTAAAGTGTGGTTCCAAAGGGAGCTTGGGAGAAGTGGGTCTGGAAAAATGAAGCTCCATTTTTTAATTCCCCTCATTTTGCTGAATGAAAGAGGCACTGAGCTTGCAGACCGATGAGGGTTATATGCTATTAAATACTCTTCTTCTCATTCTTAAACCTCAAGGGTATGAGTCCTCTCTTTGCTTGGAGAGTTCCATGAGAGCAGACAATTACATTATGGTGGTGCCATCCGGATTTCTTTCTTTATTTATATAAGTGAATGCACGAAGTGTAGAATATTTCAGGATTTTTTTAGAATTGCTCATATAGGTGGCATTATACAGAAGAAAGTAGAAAGGAATCATCAGTGTCCGCTATCATATGCGTACTTATGCAATGCATAGGAACTGACCAGTCATACATTTAGGAAAAGATGGTGAGATTTTCCTAGTCCCAAGGCAAGTCCCTTGCCACTTAGGTCAATGGCAAAATTTCACTTGAAGGGTAGGGATTTTAGCCCTGAAAATATGGTGTATACACAGAAAAGCCAAACATGGAATAAGATTAATGACTTGGAATAAAAATAATGATCATTGCATCAATAATGTGTCAGGAAAATAGCATAAGACAGACTTAGCATCTAACTCCTAGGAATTTCTTTTCACTGACCAACCATTCAAGAAAACCACAGCTTCCTCTGACAAGGTGACATGCATGTGTGATGGAGAATAAAAGACTACTTATGTATGTGTAATATATGATAAAAAATTGTTTTATAACATTTTATGTTTACTTTGAAGATTATTTAAAAAATACCAGTAGCCTACATGGAGCACTTGTGTTGACACAAGTGTGCGGCATACTTTTCGCCCTACCCACTTCAAATGAATAAGGACATCAGAGTGAATAAACACAAACGGCTACTTTCTAGCAGCAGCGGAGAAAGAAGAAGGCAGGCAACTGGAGATAATCCAATAAAAACAGAGGACGCTGAGCAGCGATGCAGCTTGCACGCTATTATCCAAGAGGAATTCCAAATGAATGCTGAATCCAGGGGTTATACTCGGATGATCCAAACATTTGTTTCTAAATTTAGACACATCACCAAGTCTCAAATTCCTCGAGTAAGAAATGTTATTGAAGTATTTACTATATACACATATATGCTTCTGTATCTATGTTTTCTATGCTATCCCATTTTTTTCAGGTATAGCAAAGAATCAAAGCAAACAGAAATGTATATAACAGGGCAAACAGCTCATTAGTAAGAACAGTCTATATAAAATG
>NW_009259429.1:2298361-2323535 GCF_000687185.1 Egretta garzetta | reverse complement strand
CACAAGGATACAATATCATTCCCGTTGTTTTAAATGCAGTTTTCTTTGTGTCCTGCTGCAAACCATAAAAATCAGCCCTCTCTCCAAAGAACACCACGCTGCCAATCACAGTTTTTAACACACATGCCACTGACCAAGGAGAAAAATTTAATTCTTCCAATCTAAACTGCTGAATAGAGTAACTGTTCACTTCTACATTGTTGTAAGACTTTCTTGTCTTCTGCAACCATTAAGATTTTCAGCTTGATCCCTAACACATGAAATTATAAAAATAGTGCAGCTGGCACAATTGCTGTCTTCTCAGAACTCTGAAAAAACGCTTTGGGATGAATATACAACAGATGTCCATATATGATTTACAGTTTATTTTCTGAGTTTCTATCATAATGTCTTTGTCAACAAGCAATACAGTAGAGAACAGAAACATCAGAAATGAAAGAAGCTATACAAATCCATATTCTAGGAACAAAGTTCTTTATAGCCAACGAGGTAGAATCCAGCTCAGAAAGAGAGAAAATTTGAATTGCAGGCTCTATTCCAGCCAGCAGGACCAGAGGACTATGTCAGAGGATGCATTCAGGCCCCATTAGATTATGCCAAGCTTAGGATCTACAGAACTACACTTGGATACTTCTGGTTGAACAAGCAGCTCTCCAAGTAGTTGTAGTATGGTTTTGAAGAGTCCTGTAAAACTTGATTTGCCCTCCCTCCCACACACCCCAGACAAAATACTAAAATCATTACTGCTTAATCAATAGCAGTCATTAACCGTCTCACTGCAGTCATTAATCATCTCATGTCACCCACTGTAAAAGCACTGCTGTCAACTATATGTATCTTAGTCAAATCCTGTTCAGTTTATGATCCATAGTTTTCCTATCTTAATTGCTTCAGCCTCCCCCTAATTCAATATATCTCTGCATTTACAGTTGCTCGTTGTTGCTGTGGCTGTTAAAAAGCTAATATATCCCACTAGAAAAGTAAACTCATTTATCCTAATTGAAGTAGAACTATTAAGTCAAGCTAACATCATTATAGCTGGATCTTTAGTGTTTGCAAATCCTCTGTATTACTGAGCCTGTAAACATTCAAACTACATACACTTTAACTGAGTAATAAGCAAAGAACAAAGATGAAAAATCTCAACTTCAACACAAATTAACTTTCCTTTATTTTGAGAGCCCATCTGCATTCTTCTACTAAAACGGGATCTACTTCACCCATACAACACAAGGATGTTCCAAAGATTGTATCTGAGCCAAAAAGACATGCCTGCCTCTCAGACTACCTTCCAAAATCTTTCCACTCTCTTTTAAACACGCTTTCCCACGTGAATTGCTTTTTTTCTTATTCTTAGTGGTACAATCTGTCAAACAGACTAACTGGCCATTTCCAAATTCACAGCAGACTATTAACGCAATATAGAATTTCAGACATTTCTCCTCCCTGTTACCGTTATCCATACCTGGCTAAGAAAACCACTGTTTTCTTTAAATTTATAATCTTCCTAACACAAAAGGTAACGGAATCAAGCCACTTACCTACAAGACAGCAGCTCTGACTAGCGCATACTTTTAAGCAAAAGCCTTTTCTAGCTCTACATTTTATGGTTTTGTGAATAACGCCGGCAACTCTTACGACTTACTGTTATTGCTCATTCAGAGATGGAAATTCTTATCAAGCAGTAAGAAAACACCCAGCTTGTCAGATAGAACACTGAATTTAAACCAGTATTTCAAATATTGCAGCTGATGAGAAGAATGCCCCCCATGAAACTCCTTAATTATCTCATAAACACCTGTGGCAATCACAACTTGCCCATGTGAACTTCTGACCTTCACTAAGCCCTAATAAAATCGTAGCTGTAGACCACCTGAGAAGATTAATGGTCCTCCTGATTAGAATTACTGCAGCATGCATTTCAGGTAGCTAACATATCAGCTTTACAGAAGCTCGACTGGAGGAAATTTCAGCTGGTAGACTCGCTTTTATCATAAGGTCAACATTTTAGCTGCAATGTCAGTAAACCTTTGAAAACTTACTTTCCATTGCTCAAAAATTATTCACTTAGAGAGAAAACACTCTTCTCCTTGCAAATGCAGAAAGCCTCTAAGGGTGAGGTGTTCTGCTTTTATTCCACCAGAAGGACAAGATGAGAGTCAACATGTTGTTTAGACTGCAGTGTACCAATTGGCTTTGCTATGGTTGGCTGCGCTCCTGAACATCATCTCTGGCCTTTCACAGAAGCTCAGCAGAAGCTACCTCAGAATTATGGTAGTGACCATGAGCCCACTGGTGAGGGACATAAGGTTCCCCCCCTGCCCAGCAAGCTACTCAGAGCAGAGATTACAACTAGTACAAAACTGAGCAAACTCAGTTCATGGTTTCCATGCCAGGGGTGAAGTTCAACGCAGACACAGTGGGCTACTGCAATTCCAGTGCAGGAGAGTGTGGGGCTTGGGAAGCAGAGGATCTGCAGAAGGATCAGTGAAATTTAATGGGTGCATAACTGTGCTGGTATAATAACACTTCAGATCCTACCCGAGTGCTCAGCTGCGGTGGTGACAGCACGGCATAAGGACTGCACATGACGGAACGAGTATGCAGCCTTCCACAGGCTGCCCACACACGCCTCCACCCAAGCTTCTGGAGATGGGTCCATCACCCACTTGCTGCTCCCGGCAGGCAGCAGGCTGGTGAAGCAACCAGAAGCTGCAGAATAGTTCCACCTATGCTGAGTGAACTTGAATGAGCAGCACCTCTTCAAAAATAATAAACCCATTAATTTTGCTCTGGGAAAGCAAATCCTTTTAACTGCTACAGATACTATGATAACCATAAAACACACAGAGGGAGCTGCAATGGTATGTGGGAGCACCAATGGCAATAACAACAGAATATTGATGAGGCGAGCTGTTGCATTTAACAGTTATTTTCTTTTGAAACTGAACTACGAACTCCAAACATCTGGGCCTTATAGGGCCCAGATTATCTGATACGCAATATCATTATCTGATACCTGAAAAATTAATCTGGTAATAACTTGAAAATTATATTCTTAGTTTCCTAATTGGTAAATATTTCCATTGTAGTCCTTATGGATTATGTTAAATATTTAGATTGGAATGCCACATAACAACTTGTAGATCTTTTCCCAAGATACAATGGGCTTTGGTGTTTTTTTTTTTCTTCATTGTAAGTAATAAGCTGAAAACAGAGCTCAGTGGTGTCAAAATACAGAAAAAACAATCGGTACAGCCAGCAATAGAGAAGGCACAGCTACACCGTGTTATGAACCGTGGTTCAGAGATTCCTGAACTGATAATGCATTATGCTCTACAGATGCACATGTGAAGGTACTGAAGTGGGTCTGGATGTGATGCAGATTCAGCACGACACAACCTCAGCTATCACATCATTACGTTTTATAGGGCATCATTGACTTCTACCACTAGGTCAATTCATCCTATGGGCCAATTTCTACTCGTCTTATTCATTTAAGTTTGTAGGTCAGGAGGAGAAGTGGGAACTTTTAATTAGACATAACGAAATGAGAAATGCCAGGCATCCAGAAGATGTGTGGGGAAGGAGGGAAAAGAAAAAAGAATATGTGGAGCTGCCCTTCAAACCCAGCTCCCTAAAAGTCCAGTCTTCCTCATGGTCAGAAACACTGTGGTCACAAGATGCAAAGCACTGAACTAATAAAAACGAGGCTCTGATTCACATGTTCAAAAATTTTTCAAGGAGTAACTGCCCACACTCTTCTACCTCTTCACAGAGCCGGGTCTCACCTCTCCTCCCCCAGGTGGCATGAAGTCAGTACAAATCTACTAAACCGTGCTCTGGTATAAAGGCACAGGCATATACACAAGCATGCATCCAGTAATTAGCCAACACGGGTTAATTATTATCATGCATCATTGCATTATCATGCATTCATGCACCCTTTTGTGTCCTTTGATTTTCATTATAATCAGGTGCAACGACAGATGTTGTCAGTGCCAGAAGTGACACTAATCCTGGTCTGCTTCCATACCCGCCTCTGGAATGCATGGCTCTCTCCCAGGCAAATCCCGCTTGGTCTGCTGCATTGTATTACCTATTTATTTGCCCTCCAAAGGTTTGCAATCTTCATTAACACAGTGCGTCATTTTACAAGTAAAAATGCTAAGGACAAAACCCAAAGATGTACATTATTGGCTATGTGCACAGGGTAATTAACATGCATATGATCTGTATGCAAATCATGTTATCGAAAATAGTGACAATTAGCATAACAAGTGCTTATTATTTATTGAGATGCAGCTCAAGCAGGCATCCTGCTGGGGTCTAACATCCTTCCTTTAAACAGCACCATCTTTTCTTTCTTCATTTACACATTCTTCTCTCCTCTTGCTGATTAACAGCACAGAAATCAGGGAGACTCCCTTCTGTGCCTTTGTTTAAAGGGGGAAATCTCGTGTGTTTAATTGTCCTCAAGCATCTGATCCAGTTCAAAGCTCAGCAGAGCCTCTCCTAGGGTGCTACGCTCCCCTCCCACCCCCATCATCACTGAATTGCAGGGCTGCTTAAATGAGCCTGTAATATATGCAACTTCACCTACATTATCTCTCCCCAATTCTTAACTGATACCAAGCTAAAAGCAGCTAGGCTTCTTTTTCTGCCTTTTTCTTTTTATTTTTAAAGGAATAAAGTGGGAGAAAACAAAAGTACAGCTGTGCAAAGTCACAAACCTTTTTAACGTCACACCACCCCTCTCCTATCGCACTTCAGATGACTTTAACCTTTTAATCATTCCAGCCATGAAATGTTTACGGAAAAGCACAATTCTACTTTTTTTTTTTTCGGTAGGTCTGAGCAAAGCTTTCTCGCTGGATCAGTTCTGATCAGCCGGGAGGTCTGTATCGCTGATGCTGGCACTGTTTCCTCCCTCCACTCCCTACCCTGCAGAAGTCCTGAAGTCCCAGGGTCTCCGCAGGACTCTTTAACCTCGCCTTGCATTTCTCTAAGAGCAAAAACTTGCAAAACAGTTCCTTGCCCAGTAATTCCTTCCCCAGCCCCAGCCCTGCTGGGTTTTATGCCGCATGTTTGTTCTCTCTGAGGCTACACCCTCTGCTTCAGAGATGGCTGTGTTACAGTAATGAAATAATTAGCAGGGGGAATGGTTTCAATTATTTATCATTTTGCCAAAATTGAGCTGTTTGGCCTGAAGTTTTCCAAGCTGCATGCCAACCTAAAGATGGACTTTGGTCTCAGTTAACAACAGCACAACAATTCCTGAGTATTGTTAGAAAATATATGTGATTTTACTATTAAGTTATATCGATCTTCTCTGAGAAACCTTGTCTTGCAATGTGAATTTTTTTTATTTGGTTCTGGAGGGCCCTGGAGAACAGGGACAGTAAGTCAAGAAGGGAAGCAGAGACTGGATGTGAAGAATAAGTGGAAAAAAAAAAAAGGAAAAGGAAAACAAATTTAGAAGAGAACTCTGAAGTCAAAGGCTGGGACCTGCTGCATAAAAGCAACAGAACTGGGACAAGAAGCTTCCAGTGCGCCTGGAGAAGGAAAAAAATAGGTGTGGGACAAACTGGAAGGGAAATATCAGAACTTAAATTTTAAGTACACATTTTGATATAACCTTTCATGATGGGATTTCTTTTTTTCTTTTTGGCTCCTATTTGGCTGCAGGAGACAGATCTGCTGCAGAGGTGGATCACTGCTCTACCATGATGACAGCTGTTGCTTGGGGAACCTCTCTGCCTGCTTGTAGCAGCAGATGGACTATGCACAACCTCAATTTGCTGTTAATGCCATTTTTCGTATGCAATACATACGTAGGCCCAAATTTTCCCTACCACTCATTCTTTCTTTGAGATCCCAAGAACTTCGTAGGCCTACTTTCCAACCAAACGCAACACCTTAACACCACAGTGGTGACACAAAAGCAGCCTAGAAGCAGTAACTGGAATCTAGTCAGGAATTTATTTTGTTAAAAAGAGGTTTTAAGGCACTCTCTCCCCGCCCCTACTTTGGCAAGCTTTAGATAAAACTCTCAAACTGCCTGTTCTGCTACTGCTACAGCAATGTTTTAGAGATGGTTTGGACTTTTTTGATTAAATATCCTTTTGGTTTATAAAAAATGTAACTTCACAACACTGAGATGACTCCCTTGGACCCTTTGTTAATTTTCATAGTTAAATCATCCAGGGGGATGTGGGAGTTCAAGGACTTGAACCTCAATTCTTTCCATCCTACTTCCGTGAGCCGGCAGCTCCACAATAGCCAAGATTCCAATTAACACCTTTCAGTATCTTGTGTTGATATTATTTCCAGCAAATAATTTGGCAGAAGAGACAGAAAGAAATATTCTTAAAGCAACAACCCAAACAGAGGAGGCCAAAACTGAGATCCTTGCTCCAGTCAGACACAGCAGAGACCTCAACTTGACTTTTTACATTAGAACCTTAATCACCGCATCACTACTCTGCAAGGGAAAAACAAGAACAAATCCCAAACCCTTATTTTCTGTTTTATCCCAGTGCAATAATGAAATAAAAATAATTTAAAACCAGCCTCTCATCTCTCTGTCCTATTTAAACATTGGCAGAATGTGGCCATCTCGTTAAGGCTGAGCTGTGAAATGGTGTCTTGCTTTGCTATCAGAGACTTAACATAAACTAGTACTGATAAAGACAGCTCTAGTTCAGCGAATTCCTCTCGAATTAAGGAGTGGTCGTTGAATGTCTTTGTTTAGAGACTTTAATGAAGTGAACGGTACAAGGGGTAAGAAGATGAAAGGATAAAAATCCCTAGATGTACATTTCCCCCCCCCCCAAAAAAAAAGAAAAAAAACCCACCCCAAATTACTAGTTGGATAAATGCAAACATTCATATTTTGCCTCATAACAGGCACGCCTAACAAACTATGAGGAAGATCGCATTAATGCCTTTGTTATTAATAATGAAATAAACAAAGATAAATTTGGAAAACCCCTCTTTGGTTATTCACACCACTTTCCCTCCAGTGCGTGATTGTGCTTTGGTTCGTACACATTTTTAAAGACCCAAAGGACAGACTTTCCAGAGACTCGTTTTACAAGTCAGTAAGTGCCAGAGAGGTTTTCCTTATAATTACCCTATGTTTTCCTTGTCTCCCTTGAATCCATTGTACTTAAGTTATAGCTACAATTCATTACTACTCCTGAAAATGTCCAAAGAAAGTTCTGTTCTCTTCCTGTGATCCCACACAGCCTTGCTTAGCCAAGTCGTAGTTACCTTTGGCTCTCATTTTTTTTCTTCCTAAAATGATCCCTTGTTCCTAAATGATTCGATAACATATACATTGCCATAATAAACTTAACCGAATCACCATGTATTGCAAGCTCCCTCATTCCAACGGTGTTAAAATCTAGAAGTGAAATCAGAGACTGGTGTCATTAAATAGAATAACGTATCCAAAGTGGGGAGTGACTTTAAGATTCAAACACGTTTCATGGACGAAATTGGGTTTCAGTGATTTGTTGAGGACAAAGGTAGACATGATGAAAGCCCACCATTGAAAGCACAATGCATTGCTTGGAATGAGATAAACGGCTGCAAGAGAAAGCAATTTGGTAGCACAAAGGGAATGATGTAGGAAAGGTAAAATAACTGGGTCAAGTATGACTGGAATTGTGGTGGTGGAGAGAGGGGAAAACATATGGTATGACTCACAGGAAGGAATGATTATTTTATCAATCACATGTTTAGCTCATTACCACTAACATAAGGTCAGCCCATAAAACACAGTGAAAGGGAGAAGCAGAACATCACTAAAATCAAGCATCGGGCAGAAGCTATTGCAGAAAGGGAGTTGAACTCTAAGCCACAGCGTGGAAGATGCCTCTGATTCTACCCTCTGGATGCTGGTGTTGGAGGCCAAATCCCCAGCATGCTTCAACCAAAATCAATGACAAGCAACTTCATGTTGCCATACGGCATATTAGCTTTTAATCTATATTAACAACAACGCTTAGTGGGTATCACTAGAAGTCAACAAAGAATTTCAACAGAAATTAGAGCACAGAACTCATATCCTGACTTCAGTTTCTGATTTCAGAAAATCTGTGTCTTTCTTTTGCATGTGTATTTAAGACATCAGATATGTATAAGTGCATATTTCTTGCCACCACCTGATCCATCTCCTGAGTCCTTTGGTTCAGAAATGCTCCCGAAGCACAGATGGATAAATTCTCTCTCTAGGAGTAGATGGAGAATACACACAATCCCAAAACATGGATTAAGTGGAGTAGAAGGCTTTCCTGGATGAACATAACCTCTGTGAACTTCAGTTGGCACAGGATACTCCTATCTCTTTCCCAAAGGCTCATGTTAGTGATTCTTCCTTCTCCTTTTCCCTCTCCCTTTTTTTTTTTTTCCCCAGAGATATACAGTTCTCTACGAATACATTCTAGCTAATATTCCATTCTTCCCTCCCGCATTCAAAACAGTTCTAGTTTTGCAAATGCAACATTATGTTTCAGTCATCTCTGAAAATAAAAATGAAATCTTTGCATAAGAATGCAAATGAAACAGGAAACTATGCATGCACATATCAGTTAGTATCAAATAACATCAAGAGTTTCAAAGAGATGTTTAAGGCATTAAGTCATGTTACGAAGAGTATTTCTAGCTGCAAGTTTTATAAGAAGAATAAATCAATCTTGACTAGGAACATGAAAGAGGGAATAAAACCTTTTTGAACGCTCAAGGAGGTTTGCTCATTTCCCCCAAACCAAAATGAATGAATTAGTTGATACAGATGAAAATTAACTTCAACTAACAACATAATCAGAGAAGATAAACTTTAAATTTAAAATTAGATTAAAAAGATAAAAATATTACTTGGGGCTGATGAGAGCACATGGTAACTCCACAGTAGCTGCTGAGCTGAGCCTTTGTCAGTTAAGAAACAACAAAAAAAAAAATCATAGAGTTAAAAAGAGCTGACCTCAGCCCTTGGACTTTGCTCAGGCACTAATCGGACTTCCAATGGTTAGTGCTGATCCTCTGGCTACTTATTGACCATATATACCTGGACACACATAAACATAGCCTCTAGCAATGCGGCAGTTACTCAGGCTCACTGTGCTAACTCTGCACACAGGTTTTGCACTGTTCCAGTGCCACTTACGTCAAATTAATTAGTCTCAAATTGCAGCAGTGTTAATAAAATTAGATGTTTTATTTTTAGTGAGAGTATCAAAAACTTTACTAATAAAAACAAATTATGTGCATTCTCATAATACTGCTGTAACAGCACAATGTCGCTCCAAGTGTTTCCACTGTAGAGTACGCAATTATTTATCCTGGCCAAATGTATATTTAACTGTATGTACTTAAGCAACATAAGACTATCACGTGAAAGCCTTAATGCCTGTTTATGTAAGAGCAGAGCATTTTTAAGCCCCACACAGCTGCGTGAACACTGGATCATTCTTAAAGCCTCAGGATGTTGGGGGCTCATCTCAGAAAGATCAGGAGCAAAGTGACTACTTGTTCTGTGGAGTCTCAACTTCACTGTGAATCCTATTAGCCGTCATAAAAAGGTCACAAAGTCACCTTATCAGACTGCTGGAGAATCCCTATACCGTGAGGAAGCTGAGGAATGGAGAAGAGCAGAATAGGACTTACGGATAAGACTCCCCAATATGGAATAGCTTATTGGCAACCAAGGAAGTTATTGTGACACCAAGGAATGGCCTGATACAAATGCAGTAGCTCCAAGAATCCCAGGGCAGCAAAAATATAACTAAGCACTGTTGTCCCTGCCACTCCCTCAGCACTCCTACTGCAGAACGCAGCACAGCTGCTCTCCAGAGCTGGAAAGTCCTTCCAGTGGAAAGAGACCTTCATTCTACGTGGTCCATATGTCCCGATTTCTACGCTTCTGTCTGCCCTCCAGCTTTCAGGAGTCACTCTGTACCCATGGAACAGCAAACGCTGTGTAGACACATATGGGAAATGAGACATCCCCTTCTCTATGAAAATCCAGGTATAGTTGGTAGATAAGGTCTGTGAGAGGAGGGAAGAGAGCGCACCTCTTTCCAAAGTGCCGTGGAAATATGGAATGAACCTTCACTTTATCTGAACGTATCTTCTGCCTCAATGAATACTAGGCTGGGGAAACTTTCATTTCTTTTGACATCAGGCAGCCCAAAAGTATCCCCCTTACTTCCATTACCTTCTTGAAACAGGAGTTGCCATTCAGGACAGCTGAAGGAGATGACTGCTTATGAAATACCTAGCATTTGAAATATGAACTCAAAGTTGCGGATACCTTACAGCTTCTCCCACTACACTGCAGATGTGGATATGTATGAGATATACAGGGTTTATGAGTACCATCCAACTTTAAACGTATTAGTTAGCTCTCCAAATTAGGAGTCTCATTGCCCTGTATAGGCAATGGATCCTTCAAAGCATCTGGATACCCTGAAATCCTTGGAGGCCTCTCACTGATGATACAGAGGGTGTCCCCTCGCCCCATCTGCAGTACCATGTTTGAAAGCTCTTCACTGGAGGGACAAGGCTGGGAATAAGTGACTAAATATTCAATAAATATAATTGATAGAGTAAAGAAAAAGAAACAAAAAACTCCAGCAAAGCTCAGAAGAGCATGCAGAAAGACACGTGCATCTCACATTTGAACTCAGAATCTTGATATCGTTTTCCAAACAATACAATTACAGGAACCATTCAGCCATGAAACAAAAAGATTAGATCCTGGCTGTTAACATTAATATTTCTGTTAACATGTAAGCTAATACTAATAGGGTATTATTATACTCACAAGAGAATACACAGCTGTAGGACAGAAGCAAAGAAAATGAAAAATTCTAATGAAAGGTACACTTATGGACAACTCCAAAGCCCAAACAATCTGAGAAGGGCAAGCAAAGACTAAAGGGAGAATCTTTAGGTTTTCTGGTAATTTAGAAAAGCACACGATATTTGGGGGGGAAAAAAAAAAATATCTGTCTTCAAATTTGCTTTATGGCCACAATTAGCTTCCACACTCGTCAAACAGCCCAAAACTGGGATTCTTCTTTTGGAGTCTGACAGCTGTCTGCTATTAGTTTTATCTATTCAATCTCCAAATCCCAAACTCAGAGGTTACTGGTGTAGGTCAGTTGTGAGACTATGTTGACTCTCTTGCCATTCGACATGGAAAACCAAATAACAAAGTCTGCACTATGTCAGCAAGCATTTCACATTCTTCGGTTTGTCATGCAAAGCACAAAGACCCTGATACAGTTCAAAATGGTCTTTGTCTCTACAATCTTGTTTACCCTTGGAATACAAGCTTAATTTCCCACATGCCTAAAGTGTTTTAAAAGCCACTTCATACAACAGAAAAGACAGTGCTAATCTCTGGCAATGGAACCAGAAATACCGAGGGTTTCAGATGAGCCTCCAAATCAGCAGTTAGATCAACTTTATACTTATACACATGAAGTGGGTGTGTATGAAAGGAAATGTCACTTCAGGAAAATCTAGTTCTAGTGGTACAGGATCACAATTTTGCCATCCCTAGATGCAAATTATCCAGATGCTTAAATTAGGCAGTTTTTCCTATTTCTACAAAATCAGTATCCACAATTCTGAAAAAGTAAAGTCCCTTCACCTGTACACATGCAGCAGAGCAACCTTTGAGGGGAAGTGACAAACTGTCCACAGTGGAATATATGGGCAAAAAGAGGTCCTAACAGCCAGGACGAGTTGCTCCCTTCAGGGCACCTCCCCCTTTCCATTAGCTTTGTCGTGAACTTCAGCTCCCGGCTCAAGCATTTTAATTAGACGCTAGAGCAGAGGTGGAAATACCCCCTAAAATATAAAGGGATGAAGAATCAGAATCACAGCAGCAAAAGCAAGGGGCGTGACGTGAGGAAAAAAGTTTAAAGAAGAAATGCAGCTCCTAAAGCCCAGATCCAGCCTCTCTCTTCAGTGTTTACATCTAAGCAAAAAAGCAATTCTGAAGAAGGGGGTTTAAAACTATAGTGACAGTAAAACACTTAAAGATTGCCTAATTACTAATTTTGGAGGGAACAGCTTGCAATTGTGGGGTGTTTTGGTTCATTGGTTTGGTTTCAGTGTCAAGTGGTAGAACTGTACCTCCTCATTGGAAGAAAGTTCTTGAAAAAGGCGAAGAACTGCTCTCAACTGCCTTGTCAGCTTGTGGAGAGACTGAAACAGGAATTAGTTAAAAGACAATAATAGGATAATTCTTGGCTTCTTGGACGCACATAGGTCCTAACTGCATTAAAATCTGCTTTTTTTGTGGCCATGGATACATGGAAAACGGACTCTCTCATAGGAAAACAAATTGTGTTTTTACAAAAAGTCAATTAACTAATAGGCACAAAACTACTTCAAGTACCAACCGCCCCCCCACCCCGAGTCAATCATACACCCACTATTGCTACAAGACCTGATAATCTAGAGCCTGGATAGAAATTTTTAAACAAATAAAACCTCTGCTGAAAAATGTTCTACTTCCTTAAATCACCCCCTCCTCAAAACTCTTCCTTCAAACAACTCCCAGCCTTGCTAAGTTGACTGTTGGAAACAAACTCTTTGCTGACCATCATGCAGTGAGTAAAATGAGACCAAGCCTGAGAAACAACCGAAACTTTCCAACGTATCTCCGTTCCATCATGCCTCTCTAAACAGAATTGACACTGTTGCCAAATCCTACATAAGTGTTTCCCAGAATGTAGCGTACTTCATCCAGCGTACCATATGTATCCCCAAAAGTATGTGCATGGAAAAAAGGGGGGGAAAAAAAAAAAAAAAGAAGTATTACCGTGCCTACTGAATGAATTCACATGCAAGCCACAAAGCTGAGAAGAACCTGGTTACCCAAGGGAGGCAATTTTCACACAGCCACTTCATCTCTGACCTCTTCCTTCTCATCTTCAAGGGAATTCCATAAAGCATCTTCAAAGAATAAACCAGAGTATTAAAATAACAACTCTGGTGGATATTAAAAAACATATATTCAATAAAGAGACAGCCTTTACAGCCTGTAATCATTTCTTCCCTCTCCCCAGTTAACCCCTCCATGTTACACAGGTGATAAATCATCCACCTCTCTTTTCTATAGCACACAAACATCATATTCATGTAATTCCTTGTGACATCTTCCACTGATGCTTAGGTATTGCCTGTCTTTTAAGAGTTAAGTTTAAACTACTAAAAAATTCAGGTAAATTTAGAGCAGCTGTTTTTCAACTTGTATTTAACAATGAAAATTCTTGCTTCTGTTTTAGACCTGAAGAAAAACTTACATGCCCAGAAGTTTGTCATCTTTAGCCTGCTGAAATGGATCTGCCAAAAGACATTGCTTCCCTTGACTAACCTTGCCTTGTTTGAAAACAGAATGTGTTTTTTTTTTTTTCCTTTTAGTACTGCTAATTTCAGCCCTCAGGTATAGCTACTATACCTTTGCTTTCAACTACTATTTGTTGCTTAACTTTGCAATTACTTTATGTAACCTAAAACCACTTCGGATTACAGCTTGTAAAAAGACTCCTTGGAAAAATAGAAGTATATGGTATTGTGATTCTAATCAGCAGATCCCAAGGCCATAAACTTCAAAGAATCTTTGCAATGTGAATTTCCCTGTTTCTGCGAGTCAGTTTTCAAGATAAATGTGGGATCTTTCAAAGACAGAGAGATGGGTATCTATAGGTACCAAGGTACAACTTGCCTATTTAGAAGCAGTAGTATTTTTTCTGACTTGGTGATAAAATCCAAACAGATGGTCAAGCAGAGTACAAGATCTGTTAGGCACGAATAATTTCATGAGTCCTGTGACTTTGCTGCTAAGCAACAAATATATGGGGATATACTTACAAATTGCAGTGACTCACAGCACAGATACAGCGCGCAAAGAATGTTGGCACTTACTGGTTGATCAATATTATCTTAAAACTTTTAAATTATATTCTAGAAAACTATGCTTATTTAGTATATAGAATCCTTATATAGGGGTATTCCACTGTCCTAGCAAAGAAAAAAATGGGAAAAGTAGAATTTATACATTATTTTGATTGTAACAACTAGATGCGAGTACAGTTGCCAGGGCTTTCTGGAAGTGAAGGATCTGTGAACTCATGGCATGAAATCTGCCTGGTAGAGTGGTAACAGCCTGGCAGCAACTTTGTTAGCTGAGATCTCCTAAGGTCTGTATATGATTTCAATGGATATAGTTTCTCCTTCTCCTGACAGAAAAGGACATCCTTCCTCTGCAAACCTATTCACATAAAACACCAAATTAATCTCCCTGCAAATTCATTTACTGTGAAACTCCACCAACGCTTATGTCAGCCCTCCTGGGGGAGCACTGCAGGAGCAGGAGATGCTGTGGCGGAAGGCCATGACGGGAATTCCACTGCCGTTACAATGCAGGAACACCTTTCTATGTATTTTTACAACAGATGGGTCCATCTGAAGTTTAAGATCCAACATAGTCATGTTTTAACATTCTAAGACAAAGACTATCCAGTCTATATGTCCATACGTGTCTATTCCAGACACATTTTCTCTGATTTTCCCCCTTTTCTTATGCATCATGCTACCACTGCTAGAGTAGCAAAACTACAGTAATGATGAGATGGGGTAGTATTGCCAACGGATATTCCCTGTGAATGGAGGACTTAACTCCTCATCTGCAAAGCTAGGAATTGCAGACACTGAAAAAACTGAAAATACACACTCGGGACTCAAAGCTGTCTTATCCTACTGTAAAACTACATAAAGACTATCTTAAAAATTTCCACTTCTTTTTTCTTATGCTGTAACATTTTTCCATTGTCTACAATAAAGTAGCACCTAAAAAGAAGAAAATTTGATGCAGGTTCTTATGCGATACCCATCAGCACTACGTCTGTAATTCTGCTTTCAGGGGAATTTGCCTCCTTCCAGCAGCAGTGGCATCTCCTTCTCTCCCACTTTTCAGAACAGGCCGATATTGCCCCTAACTTGATGACTTGCTTCAACTTGCTTTTCAGCTCTTCTGAAGTGTGATCCAAGTTCCCATGGTTATGAAGGCAGTTCAACAGTCTCCCTGCAGCACTGAACACTAACCCATCTTTTTAGTAATCTCATCACTATAACAGGATTAAAGAAATTAAATTGCAGTTAGTGAATTTAAACATACTCCAGTCAAAGGGTTTTACTCCACGAATGAATGTGAAGCATTGTCTACTACCTGAGCCAAGAGACATAAATAACCTTAATCTGTTTTTATAAAATGCAAAATAAGAGCTAAGTGCTACTCTTCAGCTATTTTTGAAAGCCACAATTTTTACCATTTGCAGAAATTATTATTAATTATAGCATCTGAAAAAATCTGCAGTCAATGACATTCTTATTAATAGTGACATATCCATGCTCTGCATGGAGTGTCCTCTGGCTTTCTGCTCGGTTTCTGCTCCACTTCCAATTCTTCTTTCCTGTCCCATCTCCTTTCCTGGTTCCCCGGTCTCCTCTGGGATTATCCACAAATCTTGCCAAAAGCAGGAAATGCTACTGAAATGCTACTGACTGCCAGGAGGCAGCTTCAGTCCCAAGTCTTTCTGAGAGTTAAACTAAATATGGTCTTGTTTTTAACTCAGAGGGTGCCAAGACTGTCATTATAGTCATCATAGATCCCAACCATGACACAGAAGCACTCTCGAAGAGCATGCGCAACACCCGAACCGTGTTTTACCTACAGTACACCAATGCCGTAAGCTGTGGGAAGTACCAGGACAAGGTAACCTGCTATCTGATGAGGCAGGTCCTTATAGTTGGAAGGTGCGAAGACCTTCTTATGACTTACGTTCTTATGCAAAGACACATAATTCACACAACCTCAAATTCAATTGTAAAAGTGAAACACTCCCAAGTTAATCATGCTGGGAAATAGTTATTTAAGTACTTCATCAGTGAGGATTTTTTAAAAAGTCATATCAACATTTCCCTATTAACAACATTAAAGTTACTCTTAACAAGCTCACATTCATTAATTCCTGTCCTATTCACAAGGATATGATCAATCAGCACAGGTCTGAATTACCTTCTCTAAATAAGAGGTTATACAAGCAAGCGATTACAGAAACATTTACTCAAATCTAAGTTTTAAATGTCTTCCTTTTTATCTATATGCATTCATAAATGCAAGTTACATGTATGAATTAGAATTTAGTCTTAGATCAAGCAGCTGCACCTGACAATGTGAAATCAACTTAAATAACCAGATGGTACACACCAAGTCCATATATATATATATATATATATAAAAAACAGACACAACCATAGGTTGCTAATCTGTGACCTTCGGGGGGGAAAAAAAAATCACCAACTAAATAAAAACACATTTTTAATGCCCTTTTTCATTAAAAATGCCTTTGTTCTATGCAAACACAAATTGTCTTGAAGTGAATAAATAAGCTCAGCTGTGTTGCGCAATGATTCCATTAACCTTGCAATCAAGCATTAAATTAAGTTGCCTTGTTTGGATTTCCCTGCTGCAGGGGAAAATGTACCTTCTAAGGTCTGTGCTTTATGTTACCGGAGCCAACAAGGAAAAGCTTCGCAACTAAACTTCTACAATTAATAACACAAGAAACCAAACAAGTAAGCATATTGCAAAAATTCCTCTGATAACTTTTTAATGATTAACCTCATACTCAAAGGTTCATAGCCTTTCACACTCGTTCGCTCATGCGTTCAATTAACATCTGCTTTGAACAAGTTAAATGTAATCTTCATACATTTTCTAGCTGTACCAATAAAGCAACTCGGCGCTCCTGCGTGCTGCCTCCATTCACAGAATGAAGAAAGGGATTCATTACTGCACCACTTCATTCAACTCCTTTTCCTTATGCCAATTTTCACCCTGGAAAACTGCTGCTCAGACCAAGATTAATTTTTTGTTTAAACTGCACATCATGATCACCCAGCAATCATAGAGGAGCTATTTTTAAATCACTGCCCTACTGCCAGAAAACTCTGATCTCCTGTATAGGGTGAGCAGGCTTACATTCTAAATAGAAAAGACTAAATCAAACCAACACATAATAATGTCACCAACTCTGAGACCAAGGGTAATTTTCTTGTGATCCCGTGTTGCAGCTAAATTGCCAGCCATACAGAGTCTTTATTGCGTGTAAAGTCCGTCCCCTCCACGTGAACTGAAAGAATGATTTTCAAAGCTGAAACAACTGTCATAAACTAGAGATTGCACTTCAGTGTGTCACAATCCCATTCTAAGTAGGATATATTTAAACACACAAATAATCTCCCTTGTTCAACACACATAATTGGTCCCGATGCGTGATGCCTTCAGGGAAGGAACTTAGCAAATAAAATGCGAGAATAATTTACATGCCAAGAAAAAGTGTTGCAAGCACAGAAAATATTCAATGGGGGAAGGAATCAATGGCGAGGAATGTATCACTAGCTCTCCAGAAGGCTGACGTTTACTTGAACAGTAATATAATTGATATTAGGCCATTTCTGTATTGTAAACAGATAGCTTCTGTTAATGTGGTGATGTTCAGATGAGAACGATACCTGATTAGTCTTCAGTTGCATCACCAGGTGGCAATGCCTTCACCCACAGTCAACCAGGAGCGAGTACAGGTTTCAAGTTGCTAATTTCAGAAAGAGATATGAGCTCCTGAAAAATCCAGGCATATTTTACAACTGGCAAGCATCTGTTGACCTAGCGATTACAACTGAGCTGAGACTCTCTTGAGAAGTTTTAGTTCTTTTGTTAAGATTTACCATCCTCCTCTTTACTAATATCAAGAGAACACCAAAGCAAATTTAGTATGGCTTTCTTTGATAACAAGGCTAGATTCTCCATTGCTTGCATTTCTTTAGCAATCCATGAATCACTATCAAGTATCAGTCATATCAAACTCAATCAGATGCACTATGTCCCAGGAAAGACTTATCAATAAAAAAAACAAAAAGAGAAAAAAACTCTTAGTTCAGAAAATGGTTCAAACCTGTAACTCAAAATTCCTGTTTTATACTTCAGGGCCCCTCACAAAAGAAAAAGGATACGGTTCGCTTACTACATCAACACTCATCAGGCTTTGGGTTTGGAAGGGAAAGAAGCAGCTTTGGCTGATTCCATCAAAAGCAGAAGCATTTAACCCATTTATCTCAACTCTAACAGAATATAGGTCTCATTACTGTCCATCTCCCTAGTTTCCTTTATGATTGCACTCCCATAAATTATGGATTTTTAGTCTCCTAATTCTTGATCTTTGACCTTGACTGTTCACACTGAATCACTGGACTTGGAAGAATCGGTGGAAATGAGAAAAGAATTACGCCTTTTTTTATTTCAAACACTATCAAAATAGAAGTTTTACATTTTCTTGCGTGCGTCCTGTCCACAAACGCTCAGACGAGATTTCAGCAAAGCAATCAGAAGACCTAAAGTCAACATTTATCCTGACACCTCTGTGAACATAGAACCTAAAGCAGTCTGGAGGAGCTTGTATCCACGTATTCAGTATCTGAATTCCCAAAGCTATTTGATCTTAGAGATCCAATATGCATTAGATACAGCGTGAATTAAATGCACCATTATACACAAGCATTTACTGGATGAGACCTTACCTGTCAGCATCTCCGAGTCCCAGTGAAGTGTTACGCTGCATCGTCTCCCGCACTGCAGCCATGCCATCAGGCAGCCGGTTTAGCCTTCGAGTATAGAGGCCCAGACCACCATCGGTCATATACCTTTAAAGAAGCAAACCAAAATGTCATGTTTAGTAAAACAATAAAACCTCTGGATATTACTCTAGCTCATTTCTTTGCAATATACAGTTAAAAACAAGCAGATTTCCCCACTTCTGAGTTAAGACTACTACTCAGAATACGAAGCAAGGAAAACTGTCATTTTTTGCCTCTCATTGCTCTCCATTACATCTTGCACTCATTCCCATCAGTACGAATTGCGTAAGAATAATCATAAGAATAAATCTTCAGTAAGAATTTCAACATAACTGTGACAAAGGAATATTACTTAACTTTCATTGAGGATGCCTATATGGAAGTAATTTAATACTTGTGAATGCCATCATTAATTATCCCTTCCTGTCTAAAAAATCCATGGCTTATACCATCCTGAACTCTTCTGTGTGGGCTAAAACAGCACGATGGAAATCTCAATGCTTTTACAAGTTAACTGCAAAAATCACATTGAATTCATCCTAGATTTTGTCAATGGTCCATGAGCAACGAGTATCCCAAGGTTCATAGTGAGAAATCAAAACTGCAGCATGAAAAAAATGTTTTCAACCTTGTTTTGGTTCCTACATTGTACTCTGCCTGCAGCTGTGACCTAGAGACATCTGCATTTAAAAAGTGGTACTTTTCTTAGATATTAAGAAGGGTCAGGTGTATATATGATACTTTGCAAATTACTAAGATAGCTCATTTCTTACTTTCCAGCTTAGATAAAGGAAAAACAAATCTTAAAGTGAACAGAGGTGACACTGGGTGGACAAGAACAGACAGATCTTGTTGATCACAAGGAACAATTCCCCGCAATAACGCAGGCTATGGCATCCAGCGTTTTTGCTGAAGTATGTACCGATGCAGACAGCAACAGCCTTCATGTAATGTAACTTCAGGATGTGGTGGTAACAGAGAAAAGAAAGTTTTAACAACTGAAACAGAGAAAAAGTTTTAACAACTGAAACAGAGAAAAAGTTTTAACAACTGTACAACCACCTACCCCTTTGGTTCAGTTTCTGAATAAAATATTTTAATATATTAATATTGAAATTAAGAAGTTACTCCAGTCTTCTCTTTAGTAGCTCCTCAAGGAGCTGCCCTACATCAGTATGTCAATAATCATAGAATCCTAGGTTGGAAGGGACCTCAAGGATCACCTAGTCCACCCTACCTTTCTAGGTAAGAACACAGTCAATAATGTTTTAAAATATTTTGTGACCTTTCACAGCAGTAGCAGGTAAACAAGTTCCAAGTGTCAAAATAAAACAGGAGGATTTTTCTCTTGGTTTAGCTTCATTTCTAAAAGCATTTCTGACTACTGATACATGCGAGCTAGCTTTGAACTAGGAAAGCAAGTGCCATTCGCCTCTCAAGATGCTGACGTGGAGTCAGCTCTGTGCTACTACACTCAGTTTGTCAGCCCAGGTACATCTACAGGAGCAGCACTGACAGTTGTGTGGACACACCGTAAAGATTTTCACACACCTGAGACCGAAATAACTCTTAACAACTCTAGCAGTACTGCCGCAGTCTCTGGCATACTGCTGGACACGTAACATACCTTTCTGAGTTAGAAGCTGATAGGAGCGTATCCTCTTAATCCTTTAGCCACTCTTAGCAAAACGACAGCAGCCCACAGAATAATATCCAGCTACAGAGGACACCTTCCCCTTGCTTAACAAGGCACAGAGCTTTTTCCCTAACAGCAAGGCACCCTCATCCGCCGCGAGAAAGACAGACGCTCCTAGCTGCAGCCAGCAACACCTCTGCTGGCGAGATGTTACTGCAACAGATGTACTTTACCCAAGTCAAATACGATTACTACATTTATAAAAATGGGATGGTGAAGAGTCAAGAAGCCTTGTGCAATCTGCTGCTCAGCATTTCAGTTAGATGTATAAATCTGTACGGAGCTTTCCCAGGAACAACTGAGGAGTCTCTCTGGGGAGTCTAACGAAGAGGTTGCTAAGCCCGTCAAGTCGGACCCAAGAGTATTCTCCATTCAGCAAATCTGCGGGGACACGATTCTCCAAACCCATAAACAAAGACTGTAAAAAGTATGAGGACCAGTTGCACGGTACCTTGTGAGGAATTCGCCTTAGGTCTAGCATTCTAACTTCTGTTTGACATAGTTTATAAATATTTAATTGTGGAAGAATATTTTTTTCCTTAAGCTATTAAAATAAAAGAAAGGGAAGGAGAAGTGGAACTTAAGACCATATTGTTATACAAAGAGGCTAACAGCATTTTGCAAAAACATCTAATGTACATACACTAATTGGTTTATTGCAGATACTTGTCTGCACACGAAACACGTTTCTGTATGAGTACCCGCTGTACACGTACTGGAAAATGCAGGTTTTGGCTTTGCTGTCAGATTTCTGGCATATGACTAGTCCTTTGATAAAAAAGAGTGACTACACCTGAAATAAATTGTTTTCCACACTCATTACCCAGATCCTGTGAAATGAAACCTTACTCTTAAGAGAGTTAGCCATGTTGAAATCAATGGAAAGCCTTTTCACTAGCATCAACAGATTTCATCGTCTACGTAGAAGCTCAGCAAGCTGATAGATGAGTATGATTATGCAGTTGCATCAAACTGAAAACTAACAGTCAGATTTTTCATTGGTTTTAAGCACTCATAAATCTTACATAAGTCAATGGAAGATGGATGCCTTTGGCATCTTTGACAACTAGATAGTGAGTTTTTCTAAGACCCCGTGAAAAAGCACAGACATAGACGATGACTTCTACCCACTATACCAACAGGATAAGTTTCTTAGATGCCAGATAGATTATTGTATTTTTAAACAGTTTTGTGTAATCGCAGATTGAAAGCTTTGTATCTATAGTTATTACACACAATGTCCTCTACCCAGGAAATGTGCAATTCCAAAAAGATGGTAAAACCAACTATGCCTGAAGTCCTGCATGCGATAGTGAGGTGAAAGAAGAAGGAAAGGTACTAGCTTCTAAACTCTGTGAAAAACAAATTTACCATAAATACACTTTAAAATAAATGAAAAAATAAATTCTCTACTATCCATTGGTTAGTACGGAGGAAATTATAAGTTATTGGTGCCACAAACCTCCAGCCATTGCTTTCTTTTCCTTCTTCTCCATTCCTTCGAACTTAAAACTGTCTCGGCTCTCAGGCATCGTCTTGCCTTTATGAATACAACATTATTATTGCAGCAGATTTTTGCTTTATGAGAAGAGATAATATAATGAAGGTACATTTTTCTAAAGACAATCTTACAAGGTTTTACTCAGGGAGGAATAAAACCAGAAAATATTATCCTGCATGCATGTAACTCCAACAGGACTCAACGCTGTCTGAATTTGTTGCCCTATCATACATCTACACAATACAGAATGCCACTATACTAGCCTCTCCTCTACAACAACCATTGCTGTCCAAACAATTTTATTAGGCCAGTTATCAATTAGGTGTAATTTCTTTGACTTTTCTTATTAAAAAACATGATGAATTTGTACTAGATGCCTTGCTAGATTCATGAATCTTAAGAACTCTGCAAGCACATTCGGTGCAAACCCAAGCACTTCAAAGTATTTTTCTACCTAATAAGAAAAAGTTTAAACACATCATCTGGGAAAAAGCAGAGTATCCAGACTCTGTGACTTTTATTCTACACGTTCAAAAAATTTAATAGCTCAGATGCTTTAGGAACTGTACCAACAGCCAACTGGGAATGACTGCCTTTAATGAAGTCGAATATAATACTACTTAGTGAATGGACAGTGAGACAGTGATGACGATGGTTAGAAGGAGTTTCTAATCTTCTCAGGAATCAATACCTAATACTAATCTCTGTAGTTTCACTCTTCATCGGCAAGGAAACAAAATTAACCAAACTTCTTTGAATATGAAAAGACTTGGGTTAAACAAGAGCAGTACTATGCACTTCTACACACAACTGGAACTCACAGCCCACTCTCTAGGTGACACTTCTTTTCTGTAAGAAAGTGGCTCCCTGCCCTGTATTACAGGCATAAAGTAATTTGCTTTGGAGTTCCCTGGACAACCCGGACCTTTAAACTTCTCTTTTCTTTAGCCAAATACACCCTCCTTTCTGTGCCTCTGAAATTTTGAATGCTGTAGTAAGTCCTTCCAAGTGCAATATTTTTAGGGTATTTCTGATGCTGAAGTGATTTATTTCCCTTTCCTGAAAGACACACAGAGGAAGCAGGAACGGGTTATGCCAGGGATCAGTAAAATCCAGTGGTCTGAGTCACTTGACTTCTGTCCACACCCCCTACTTAGTCATGCGTACAGCCAACAGCACACCTACTTTTATGGTCTGACAACTCTACCACTTCATATATATTCATTTCACTCTCCTTCATGTCTGAATATGAATTTTCCAATTTTGAAAATAGGTAGCCAAGGGACAAGGCATTCTTTACTTAAATATTAGGAAGAGAAGGAGCAGCAGGTTAAGTCAGCAGTGCACAACAGACTGGGCAAGCCTACCCTGCTCCACTCAGCATCGCACGGCTCCATAATCCCAAACCCACAAGCAGGAAAGCAGCAATGTGCCCCAAAACTAGAGCTGGCTCTGGCAGCCCAGATGCTCCCGCCTTCCTCTTGGTGCTTTGGATTCAAGTCTAGTTTGGAAATAGCTGCCCAGGTGCCTCCTGGCAGAAGTCTTGCCTAGCAACTCAAGTGCTTGAAACTTGAAGAACCAAAAAGCTCGTAGGGATTACAGCTTTTGGATTACTCCGTGTGTCAATATCCGCTTTGACACTCAGAAGTGTTCTCTTCTAGCTGCAGCAGTAACACTGTTTTCCTTAACGTTTTCCTTTAAATGTTTATTTTTGCTAGGCTTCATCTGCCTCGTCATTACAGTCAGTTAAATGAGATCAAGAGACTTAACAAGATTTGAGTATCAAGGACAGAGTCTAACTTTGCCAGTCACCAAAAAACACCAACTGCAGAAAATTCCCCACTGCTGTTTCTGAGATACGATAAATGTGATCAAAATTATTCTGTTACTGCAACTAGGAATTTGTTCTAAATATGACTTAAAAAGAAATGTTAGCAGGATGGTAACAACCCCAAATTTCTCATGTTAGTATGAATTTGGTCTTCATTTTCCATCATGATGTTGGAATTAGACCATACGATCTTTCCCCGTGTTTCCCCTCACCAAGTCCTTCCATCCGTTATTCTTGTCTGACCACTCTCCGTTCCAATGCCCACCACATCAGCACAGTACTTCATCTCTCTAACCAAAGGGCTGTACACATACCCTGTCTATAAGCCTATGTCTGGTTTAAATTCCATTCTTTGATCCACATGAATTTCAACAAGGCATTCAGAAACAGGATTAGGCCCTGAGCTTTCAGGTTGCGACTGCTAACACAATACCCAAATCCCTAACATTAGACCAAATATTACCTTTCAGGTTCACAGAAGCACAAACCTATTGCTCATTTAATTTAAAATTTCATTTTATATTTAAGGCAGTCTATAATTTATAAATTAATAGACTTTTACTAATAATCAGTAACTGTTTGCAGTTAACAAACTAACGAATAAACTATGAATTGGTTTGAAGATGCTCAAACCCAAACATGGAGTAAACCCAGAAAAAACAATAAATGACTTGTAGTCTCAAAAATCGTAATCACTGCTGGGAAGAAGGAGATACCTGTTCCACTAATATGTAAGAAAGGAAAAATGAGATTATGCAAACCTTAATAAGTATATTTTAGTTCCACAGTTTACTTGCAGAAACCTCTCACCTGTAAATCATTAACAACATGAACAGTACCTGCTTATTCACACTGTCCCAACAAGTCTAGAAGCAAAGCAAGTTCCCCCCATTAACTACTTAATCCTCAGACCTTTTTCGGGGGGGGGAGGGGGGGAGGGGAAAGAAGAGATTTAAAGAAAGAAGTGGGTTCTGTGAAATCGATATTTTTCTATATGGAGATGTATTAAGATTGCCTGGCACATAAGTCATTCAATAGCCATCAGATAACAATTTTTGGGCACTGATGCCCAGGGCTACATTTATTTCTATGTGTTTTCTCAACTGGGTCTCCCCTTGACGAAGTCTGCAAGTTTGTTACTATAAAACTTGCACTTGCTAAGAGAAGGAATTCCAAGAACTGCATAGCCTGTAAGGGACTTTGGTGGTGGCTGCCACTGTGGGTCAAGTCTCATACATGCCCCCCCATCTGTTCCCTCCAGGACAATGGCTTCTGGTTGAGCTTCTGAAGAAAGAATCAGAGAATCATAGAATGTTTTGGGTTGGAAGGGACCCCTAGAGGTCATCTAGTCCAACCCCCCTGCAGTCAGCAGGGACACCGCTAAAAAGATCAGGTTGCTCAGAGCCCCCTCCAACCTGGCCTTGAA
>NW_009259429.1:2278483-2295568 GCF_000687185.1 Egretta garzetta | reverse complement strand
AACCCTTGTATTTTATCCCCTAGCCTGTTGCTGGCAAGCCCGATAGGTTCCCCTTCCCCCTTCACATCTAGTTTAAAGCCCTGTCAATGAGCCCCGCAAGCTCCTGGGCAAAGACCCTCTTCCCCTTTTGAGAAAGCTGGCTCCCATTCTGGTTGAGCTTCTGAAGAAATAAGTTTCCTGTGGAATTAGCAGCCTTACATAAATGTAGTTTAAGAGAAACTTCCAGCACGTAAGAGAAGAACATTAGACTGACAGAAAGCATCTCACATCACTGCATCCGTTCCTCTTTCAAGGACGACTCTTCTCGTCTATGATCCTCTTTCCAACACTCACTCAACCTGTCTGCCAAATGCACCTTAAGCTTAGATTCACGTTCCTCTCAAGGAACAGGCTTGCTCCACCCTCCTTTTTAGAACTCTTTTACAAATCTAGTCAGCCCATCCAAGACGATGGCATGGATTAGGCACTGAAAAGCATCTATTTAAGGTACTGGACTTTCAAAAGCTAGAGTTAGTAGAATAAGATTACATTGATATTTTTATATTAAATGTGTGTATTATGTTATGTTCTCCTTGCTCGCCTCAATTTCTCCCCCTTTCTTTAGGCTGTTTATGAGAAGAAATGACAGGTTAAAGCTTTACTTATTCCTCTTCATCTATCCTGGAGTTGAATGGCCCTTCAGAAATGAATGGAGCACTGTATCCTGGAGGAGAACTCTGGTCATGGCAGCGAGACTTCAAATGCCAGTATTAACCATTAACAGCGCCCAAAGCAGGCTTCAAAGAAGCCAGGTGATTAACATATGTACAAGAAGAGAGCAAGACCCAAGAAAACTCATGGGAAGAAACTAGGAGAGATCCTCCCCAGATTTCACAGAGGAGTTTGGGCAGTGACTCCTCAATGCCTTTGCTAGGAGACACGAGGGCTTCATTACAGCATTAGGACTCATAAGGATTAGCAGATTTTTTCCCCTTGTAATCAAATGGCCAGTAAAGTTTTAGTTATTTTTAAGACGCAATCTTGCTTAACTATATTGCCGTTTCCCGCATTTTTCCCAAACTGTATCTTTAATTCTGAGCAGGCTTAGTTCAATCCAGTGAGACCATCAAGTTAATCCTAAATTGTGTGACTTACAGGCCTTGGCTCAGAGCTGTGAGTATTGCCTTTATGCAGGAGTTAGGCCATAAGATGTTAAGTCTGGGGTCTACAGCAAAGCCTCTCTAGCCCAAATCTATGTCTAGCATATCCAGATTAAAGGTGAACAACACAAAAGGGTAACGAAAAAAAATTCCTTCTCTGTCTGAGGGCATTAAAAGCCACATCACTTATTTCTCAGAAGAATTCACCTGACAACCGGACTAACCTCACACTAATGCTGGACTAAATGCTCTCCAGAGGATGGAAAAGGGCATCAGCCATGCCCTTACTGGAGCTGAACCAGTGGGCAGCAAAGCCCAAATGCGTCACTAGGCTGGAAGGTTCACCCGTATGAGAGAAAATCACAGCGCAGCCATTACACCGTTTAGAAGGAGGAAGGACTAAGCCCTGGGGTTCCAATTCCCAGACGGTTTCTGAAATTTAGCCAAGTCATTCGCTAACATAAAACGAATGACCCCACCCGTGGAGAGGAGACCAAAGTTGGTAGCCTGACAAAATGAGGTAGACAAGACTGGAAAACACCCAAGAGGTTGATCCTTTCAGGTGTGCAAATGCTGCTCTGGACTTAAGAGAGGACAACACTCGCACCCAGCAAGCACAGGCTGCCAGCCTGGAGCAAGCTGAGGATCCACAGGAATCGGGCAGCTGGTCAATGGGGGTTTGCATGTGCTAATTTTGATTTAAATGCTTAAATCTTTTCTCAGACTCTATTCCAATGAAAATTACAGAAATAAGCTATAGAACAAGCGATCAGTTTTGCATTGTCCTTTTTGATTTTGTTGGGGAGAGGAACGACGTGTGAGCACAGAGAAGTAAGGAGGGAGTGCTGCTTTTCCCCAGTTTCTCAGCAGGGTCAGCAGCAGAGGATGAGCTACTCCACAGCGGACTTTCGACTCCCTCATGCCTACTTCCCTTCCTGCAGATGATCCACATCGACTAAGTGTGCATGACTGCATCTCCCTCTACTGGCTAGCCCCGGAGTGGGACCGTATTTTGTCCTTTAGAAGCTGTCCTTTTGCTCTAAATACAAAAACCTGTTGGCACTGAAGCAGCAGTTCAAGCACCACTGAGGTGTTTATCACAGAAACAAGCCCAAAGTAGGATAATGGCTATTAAACAGTATTTTGGTAGTCATTGACAATAGGACAGTATGTACAAATAAGCAAAAAATACACCACAGCTTGTCAGTTCGTTTTACTGACAAACACTACAGATGACCTAACGTGGCCCTTTTTAGCAGTATACTGAATAAAAAGCTTGATTCCAGCTGATCTCTGAGGTTATGACTTACAGGCCTATGATGTCTTCCTATGCTGAATCCTACCTGGCAAGAAAAGTTCTGAGAGCATGTTATCTGAGTTATCACTTGTGATACATAATCAAACACTGTTTTTTATTGATGAAGATGACACCAGAACTATTCCTGAACTGAGTGCAATATTTTAAAAAAAAATACAACATTAATAACATTGAAAATGCTTACGTAATATTCTAGTCATGTCTCCTGTAAAGATCTTTAAGTACAGTTCTTGGATTAGGAGTATTATTTTGATTTAAACACGGCCATAATTTTTTCTTTTCATTCTCACAGCACCAGGACATCTGTGACTTAAAATCCAAAAGCTAGTTCTGAACCAGTTTCAACATAGTTTACTAAGAAGTCAGAAGCCAAGGTTTCCTAATACCTTTTCATAAAAGTCAAAATTTTGAGTTTGCTTGCCTGACCCATTCATTTTTTGTGTTAATTATGTATTTGCCATATATAGCTACTATTCTGCAATGTTGAAAAGATCAAAATGTAAAAAGCCGCTCCTAGCAAGACAGAAGGCAGTTCAAATAAACACTCTGCTCAAACAGAGAAGAAAAATAAAATAAGCCTCCTAATGATTCTTAGTCATGTTGAAGTGTTGCAGCCATATAAGGCATGCAGTTTTACTCGTCCACTGTATTTAGATGAAATCTTATCACCATTTCAAGAGCGATGTCCAGTAAAGTGACGAACCCACTGTAACTCAAAGCGTCCAGAAAAAATACAGTGGTAATCAACATGGCAAAAAATAGGTCAGAAAAGACTATAGCCAGCATTTAGTCAATGTACAGAGTGAACAGGTTCTCATTCGGACCATGATTAATTAGCTCAGCCACTCATGATTTCTAGCTAGCCACACCTTACCTGGCGCAGCAACCATTCCCTTTACTGACAGCTTAGAAGGAAATGGTTTCTCTTAACTACTGTTACCAAGAACAAATTCTCATTAGCAGAAGACTGTATAGTCCTCCTTTTCTTCCTCTAAACCCTTACCCAAGCAAAGGTCAGTTACACCACATATGAGCCCAACGTCTGAAAAAGATGCGTCACTGTTTGACTGATAAATGGAACAAAATCAAGCAACTGAGCTGCAAGAATCCTACAAGTATCAATTACGCTTCAACATTCAATGAAATCAGTCCTCAATTTCAGCTCTTCATATCAAACTCTTCTTTGCCTCCTAAGAGATGTAACTACTAAGTTTCCGCCCACAACCAAACTATTTCAGTGAGGGTCTTGGTCCATGTTACTCAAGGGTAGACAGACCTCTGCAATACAAAGACGATTTCTACCCAGGGCACAATGCTTTTGTGGGGGTTTGGCCTGAGCAGAAGCAGGGGGTAAAGCCTGATTTTCTGCCCAGAGTGGCCTGCCCTCCCTTTTAGCATCCTTTCATCCACATTCCCAATTCACCTGCTTGTAGAAGGATCCCCAGGGAGCATGAAGGCCTGAATAAACAAGAAGGAATCATAATCCCGTGAGCATCGTGCACACAAACACATTAAGAGGTTGTGGAAGTAGAGACCTGGAATGGGAATGTATCGGCCCCAAAGCATCAAATAAATGGGGAGGTTAATAAAGCGGTAAAAAGTCTCCCCCTGCCCCAACAGCCGCAGCAGCCGCAGGAGGTCACTGGAAGGAAAATTTTAGCCCAGGGCCCCTGAATATCATATGCAGGCTGAGCCCTTCTGTCCTCACCTAATAGTTGAGGGATAAGTTCACTTCTAGGCTGGCTACATGAGGTAGGAGAGAGTCGTTCAGGAGTGTTTCTTAATGAGATACACTCAAAAAAGTGAGCCAAGCATGCCCCAAAGCCCAGCGTGGCACGGAGCAGACCCATGGTCCATGCACAGGGCTGCTCACATCTGCCCTGCCTTGAAGTTCAGGCTCTAGGGCGGCTGAGCTGTCAAATCATCAAATCTACATTTTGTTGGAACAGAGCTGGAACAGCCATGCTTCTGTTTTGACAAGCTGCGTTTGCGGACTCAAAGCCATATCCTGAGCAAATTTGCAACCAGCACCAATCCGTATAGCCACGCTGCTAATTCTGTATAGGAAGCTCCATACTAGGCTAATGAAAACAGGGGCAGACGGCTAATTAAACTGAAAGGAAACAATTTTAAAAGGCCTTTCTGACCAACAGCTCTGTTGCTCCATTCCAAGGACAGATAAAAAGGACATTAACTCTATGTATCACTAGAGAGAACTGGGGGGGGCAGGAGGACAGAAAGAGGTAGGAATGTGTATGTTAGTAGCCAGAGGGAGACTGAAGTGGACAAAACCTTCCCCACAAACCCAAAGCAGCCATGAGAGTTAACATCCTGTCTGGGACAACCTTTGGGGTGATAGGTGAGAGAATTCTGGGCTTTGAGGTGCCACTTGCTGACGAGGCTCTGACGCCTCAAGCTCAGCCACCGCAGGAGGTGGCTTGGGTGCTTATTCCCCACCTCACACAAATCTTAGTCCCTGTGCTTTGTCATTCAGTTGATGTTTTAGCTCCCACAACAAGACAACTTCTTACCTTTGATCCACCCCCTGGAGACGTTCTTAGTTTAAGAGATATTTTCTGCCCGTTTGGAAAAGATACTCAGTTCCTAACCCTATGAAAGCAATCCTGGTGTCTGCCAGAGCTCTGCCTGAGCAGCCTTACTAAAGGAGGCCAAATGAAACTTCCCATGACCCAGTACATTTCAGAGAAAGCATCAGGATCACAGGGCTAAAATAGTTTATCTTGGCTATTGGATTTATTTTGGTTGTAACAAATATTTTGGCTTCCTTTCCTTTCAGTTTGCCAATGAAAACACAGATCCAAGGTTTTCAGACTGCAGGATTGTAGCAATTCTAAAAAATGACAAAGTGAAACACATACCAGCCAATAAAGAGCTATTCATGCTATAAATGCCCTCTTGTGCTGCTTTCCACATACTCTTAACTCAGCTTCTGGAAATTTTGGGCCTGTTCGCCCTAACATTGATCTCGGTGATTTGCTCTGCAGCAAGTCACACGGATGCTTTCTTTACAAGCAAGTGGTGTGTAATTCCTCTCCCACAAAGACACAATGCTATCCTATTTTTTTATTTTTGGGAATAAATCGACATTGGGGAAGATAACTCATGAAACATCTGTTCATACTGGAGATGGTAACCCAGCACTATTAGGTGTCAGTGAGACTCACACCAAAGGTAACACCCTCATTTTTTTACCGCTCTCCATCGATACTGGGATTATATCCAGTGCTGTTATCGCAATTCAATACTGCAATACTCCCTTCTTGAGGAATCCGCACGCACAATTACTCTCCACAGACTATGTAACTCCAACATCACGTGGCTGCTTCCAGGAAGGCTCCCTCCAAATGCCCACGGGTGCAGCAACAAGAGGACCTCCAAATCGCCCCACCTCCAAACCCTGCCCACAACCTGGAAATGGCGCTGGATCTTCCTGATGATGGATTGACCTTCAATACAGATTCTGCCCTTGGAACTTAGTCAATGACTACAGCAGTGCTACATAAATCACTAAACCAACTCTCATTATTTAGCAAAATAGGCTTTTGCAGCTAAAGGCAAAAGATGTAGAAAAGGAAAAGGCATTTGTACACATAACTCTCCTTGTCCTCAGAAGTTTAAATTGAGATCTTGTTTGTCAATTTGTGGCTAGTTATATGAGTAAGAACTGAAAGTTATCGCTCCCTTTAAAAACTAGTGGGAAATAAGAGTCAGGTACTCAGTTGAAGATGTTCTAACAGTCAAGGCTAGGAGTGAGGTGTTGTGGAATATATGACCCTTCTGCTAAACGTTGGCCATACTTGGTACATAAATCACTGCTTTGGTGACAGAGGTACCAACTAGCAAAAATATTTTATTACATTATTAGTCCCTTAGACCCAGAATCTGAAGACCACTCTTGCATTTTCAGACTAAGGAGACTTCAATTTTTTACCCTACAGGAAGACCAGATAAGACACAGAAAAGGAAATGATATGCAGAGATGAGTGAAGGCACAGATTTCTCTGGAAATATCATTCATAAACTCAACAGCTTGCTTATTCTTTCCCTTTCGTCAACCTGGAATCTGAACTTTATACACTAAGTAAAGATCTGCAAAGTCTGGGGCTCCTCTCAGATATGAGCAGCAGAAGGCTGAACTGACGCAATTTTGCCAGAGGCACTTCTTGGGTCATACGCTAGGGATTTTACAGAAACCATGGTGTTACTCAAAATTTATTTTCCTCAATTCTAGACCGCAAATTTGAAAAAAAAAAAAATCATAGTTCAAAGGAAAAGCAATAACTGTTACTACAACAAACACTGCAAAACTCAGGTATAAGTTGATTTACCTGAGGAAAACACAAGGGGCTTTAGTGATATGATGCACTATTAATACAGCAGCAGCTACTGGTGCTTTATCTGAAATGGAATTTTATACTGATTTTTGCGTCAGCATCTTTACTATATGCTTCCCTAACAAAGAATTAAAAATAAAGTATCTGACTTTTTGAAAAGGACAGTGTGAAAACATCCCAATGTTCACAATGGACAGAATTAATGGAGGTTTCCAGATCGCGTAACTTAACTGGTTAAGTTAGTGACAAAGCAGCAGCTGAATTCCAGCTTTCTATTTCAGTAACAGACACCACATCTTCCAATTCCAAATAAGCCAATGCTACAAGAAATGTCACTTATAAAAAAATGACAGAAAACCAAAGGATAGAAGATGGCCGGACAGGGAAAAAGGCTGCCGCAACAATAAATACGCCATTTGCATCTCAAAGATCAGTGTTAACACCAATCTAATGCTGATGTTACTTGAAATAAGCAAAAATGACCATACTTTCTAGAAGGAATTGAAAACAGACAATTTAAAGGGCATAGTGACTTTGGAGCAAAGAACAAATGCTTTTTCCAGTCAGGGCAGAAGTAAACAGTTGACATGAAACCTTGAAAATGATTGCCTACCCGTTCGTATTTCTGCATGCTAACTTATTCTTTAGACTTCATTTTGCGTGTAAAACTATTTTACCCTACACAGAGATGTAAACTCATTTCCTTCCAGTGAACTGTCCCCTAGAAGTTCAGGCAGCAAAAGGGTTCAGTAAAAGTACAGAAAATGCCTCTCTCTCTCCATCTTGTGGGCACAGATGAATGTTGCATGCATTTGACTTGACCACAACCCTCACTCTGGAAAACATTTAATCATGTGCAAGAGTATGTTCATATACAGTAGTATTTTCTTGACATGCACTTGAATTGTACTTTGATCCCACCGACTAAATTAACTGTGATAATGAGCTGTCCCCTCCAAATGCTCATTAAAACTAGTGGCGTATCTTTGGGTTTGTTTTTTTTTCTTTCTTCAAACAATCATGGGAATACAGCATCATTAAACACAATACAAGAATCCCATAAAGTACAACATTGACAAAGAAAAGTAAAGGCACTTACCCACTTGTGATGTCATCAGCTCTGATATTCTTGCCCAACACATCCCCATCGCTCATGTAGCCGGTGGCATCCATGGTGATGCCTTCCAGATCGATTTCATCACTTCCCTTGTCCGAGATGTCGACGTGGCAGACACTGCTACCGCGGGACGCTAGCTGCCTCCGCAAAGGTGCTGAATACATGTAACGTCCCGACTCCGTGTTGATGAAGCGGCTGGCGTTCCCTCGCGGAGGATACCCATTTCCCATCGACGGAGCGTCGCCTGCCTGCAGGCGGGGGCTGGACTGCCCCAGTCTCCACGACAAGGGGGTCGGTCGTCCTGTCAAGCTGAGGATGCTGCGGCCACTTATCTCGGTAGTGACATTGGTGTCAAATGTAGTTTCCAATGTGCTTAAAAAAATAAATGCGTTTGATTAAATGTGATCTGCTTAGAACCGTGAGATTTCAGGTGATTGCAAGACCCTACACCCTGAACGCTCACCAAGTTACAGATTGTAAGTAACAGCATGAACAGAATTTACCTGCTACGATGCCTTGAGAGAGTTAGGTCCATTCCTCCAACACTGCCCTTAAATAACGATACTCTTGCACCCAGGCCACCAAATGTTCAACATGTATGTGAGAAGACTTAAGCAGGAACTTTTTAATGGATTATCCACAGTATCAAAGCGTAACTTTTTCATCTTCAATCATATAGAACTATTATACCATAGTTTTGCCACTCCAGGCACAGGAGTAGGATGTTAAACTGACTAAAAGAAAACCAACTGACGTACTCTTTTTCTGATACACTTTTTGGCTGCATTCATGGAAGTCCTAATACTCTGGAGATGTGTTCAGCACCAAGATGGTAGCTATTTCTACACTGAGGAAAGAGTTAAATGAAAAAATAAGAAGGCAAAACAAGTTCAATTTTCAAAATCTATTTTATATATTCATGAATTGAATATATTTTTCAAAATATTGATAACATTTATACAAAGCTCTGGTTACAAAAGCCTTTCAGGCCACAGCCTGTAAATACAGTTTTTGACAAGCGTCAGCTATATTAAATCTTCCACTCTCTGTGTTTGAGCATGTGAACATGTTGCATCCCTAACAACAGTAATGCAGACTGTATGTCTGAGAATGTTGCGACCACTTATCTTGGTAGCAACACTGGTGTCAAAAATAGCTTCCAATGTGCTTAAAAAATAAATGCATTTGATTAAATGTAGGCTGCTATATGGAACCTTAAAAACGGGGCTGCTACACCGTGAGATTTCAGGTCATGTGTACAGACTGCAAGACCACACTGAACACTTGCAGCTTAGGTGCAGCTAATCCATAGCTGCAACTTCTTTTACCCACATGAACTCCCCTTTTCCTTTCCTGCTCAACTAACATACAAGTTATTTCTTTTTTTATTGTGGATATTTGTTAAAATAAGCAGAATTGTACAACACTGGCTGTACACTAATCTGAAACCCACTTGTGATGTCCTCCTGGTCTGTTTATTTTAAACACTTTATTTTAAAGTCACTGTAATGTTGGTAGCTCATAGAAGCTACCAACAATATAACAACATATTATAAGAGTTATTATATGTCGAGTTATTATACGGTTGAGTCCCCATCCCTGGAGGGATTTAAAAGCCAGGCAGATGAGGTGCTTAGGGACATGGTTTAGTGGTGGGATGGCAGAGTTAGGGTAACAGCTGGACTTAATGATCTTAAAGGTGTTTTCCAACCTAAATTATGTATATAATAATTATTATATATATATGTGTGTGTAGATATTTGCAATACGATGTTATGTACACGCTGCAAAAACCTATGTATCCTGAGGTTGTAGTAATTAAATCATAATAAGCTGTCACATTAATTGGAATTTGAAAACAAAAATGGCATTAGGAGTTCATCTTTGCAAGTTCTGCCTCAGTTTTAGATATAAAGCCAAAACTCGAAGTGCTGAATTCATTTAGGGCTGCAGTTCATAAAGCACTGAGCACTAAGTAGGACCCTGACCTCATTAGGAGCCAAACAGCTTATTCTCCCAAGCCTCCCATTCAACACTGAAAAGATCTGAGTCACAGAATGTTTGAATGTAACAACAGTCCTTGTTTATTTAGAGCATATTTTAAATATTGCTGAAGATTTATAAACGCTGCTTTACAACGAAGCAGCAGTTATATACATGGACGACTAATAATATTAGAAAAAATTTGTTTGTCCAAAGATTGGTCAGGAATTCAAGTTATGCACCTTATCGAGTGGGTCAAGCACAGTTCACCTGCTTATTTAAACAAAATATTACACATAGGGGGAGAGGGGTGTAATGCACTGAAGTGGTTCAAGAGTAAGATGAAGAAACATTTTAAACTGTAACTATATTCAAACATCACCTAACCCATTTAACAAGCACTGATGATTCTCCACCTTTGATTCTATATACAGCCTGCCACCACCAATTACACACCGTACATCTCTAGTAACACTGAACACTGTCAGAATCTGTGCTTTAAAGACAAAAAGTACAGGATAAGTATCTTCTGCTGTCAGCGTTAATAATTTTTCAAGGACGCAAGCCAGCCAGATCTAAGAGATGTAAAGTAAAAGCACAACAATTTCTGTTTTCTTATAAACAAAATTACCTGTGAGTGACCTGCGTTCCCCGTAAACTGGACATTGTTTCCTCTAAGTTCTGTCGAAGATCAGCAATGTTTTTCACAGTTCGTAACCGCCGAGTTTCTGGATCCTCTCCTACAGGGAGAATAAACCATTAGAAAGGATAAGGCAGGAAATACCACAGAACTGAGCCATTACCTCTGCCTGAATCTGTCTTGAATGCATTTTTTCTGACTTTCTGTTATTTAACACTCTAAACTGATTACGATGCAGATACCATTCCCCTACGGCAGGCACCTGCCGGTGCTGCAGCCGGACTGAGAATGAGCTCTTCACTGTTAACTTTATTTCACAGGCTGCCTTTGCACCAGATGTTTCTGTATTGTCATTTCCCCATATGACCCAATTTAAATCCTGGTTAACTTTCAACCTCATTAGAAGATATACTCCATCAATACCCCCCTTTCCAACTCATATATCGACGCAATTAGCATCAAGCTGACAGAGCAAATTTCTCCAATGCTGTATATTCACTAGACCTTCTTTTTCCTGTTTTAAATATATCAACAGCAGCTTTTCAGTAAACTGAATTGTGTTGACTGGGTGCTCCACACCGAGTGACATTTTAGGTAAATTAGCAAAAGTTTTTGCTTGTCCACAGCACAACACAGTTATCATTACTTTAATGTGCTATGTTTACGAAGTTGGGGGATGACTTTTACATTCCCCGACATGTAGAAATCCTGTTCTTTAAATACACTGTTCTAAACAATGTTTATGTCCTGTTCTTTAACTCTAAAAGTAGGGTTTATATACATTTAAAAAGTTGTCCTAGTGCATCAGCATAATTTATTTTCATAAAATTAATAATTATTGCCTCAGCATAATTTATTTACTTGCTGTCAATTAATAAGTCCTTTGTTTGCTAACTCATCAGAGCTTTATATAGTTAAACCTTCTAAGAGGTTGAAGAGAAGTGCATTTCCAGTAGTGCCAACATATTCTTTGTAAGCTGCTGAAACAGAAAACCTTCAAAAAGCTGTCACCAAACTTCTGTTGGGCACAGAATGAAATGATTCCATTCTAGAGCATTTACAATTCATGACTAAAGAAAATACTACAGCAAATTTAAAACGCTTCAAATTTTTCATCTGCCTCCCCTGCACAAGTGATGCATTCTTAAGCTGCCAGGGTACTGGTCATCCGTACGATTGCTAGTTTGGATGGCTATATATCTATTACACAAATCAGAAGTGCTAAGGACCAGATAAATCAGCTCATGGTGGAACTTCCCGCATTCTTTGCTTTAAACCTCATGTTTCTGAAAGATGCCAGGTTGGTGGCACAGAAAAACCGAGTCATGTACTCTTGCCTGCAAAGCAGCAGGAGCACAAACTGCTCACCAAAGTGCTGGAGCCTCAACTACAGGCAACTGTCTAGGGAGGGGAACATAGACTTTAACACTTATACAATCATTAGCCTTTCTGAGACAATGTCCATGTTAGCAATTTTTTTCTAATGGGTCTCTACTCCCTGGGAAATCATCTCTGGGAGACACAATTCACTTTGGCAAAATGGTCAAACAATTATGGATTGGAAACAGCCACCTAACAAGACCAATTCCTTGAGCCAATGGGTCTCTGGGACATAAAATATTTTCTACACTCATGGATCTACAAATTTTTGCAGTAAAGAACATAAAATATTTATAGGCCTCTAGCCTAACAAAGGTCACAGTGTTCTTTTACAGATCATTTCTCTCCTACCTAGGCAAACAGTAGATAACTTCTTAAGAGAACATACATGAGACTGGGCAAACCAATTTCTATTGAGATGTCTCTTACACTTAAATTGATACAAAATTTTTGCTTAAATGACAATCAGTTGCTTAAATTCTAAGTATACTTAAAAGAAAGACATTGGATAGTGCCACTGGAACTTAATTATTAAATCACTTTGCTCTTCATGAATAGGCAGTACCGTTAAACTATTCAGCTTCCACTTTTCCCTACCTATCCTCCCCTTTTGTTTTGTATGTGCTTTTAAATGAAAAGCATCAGTAGCTGCTATGTAGGGAGAGAAGAAATCTATCCCATATTTCTTCTAATTTTTTTGGGTGGAGGGACCTGACTTTTCCCCCCCCCCTCCTTTTCCCCTAAGACCCTTTATGGACTGCTGCTGTCGGGGGCGTTTGGCTGCACACAGATGGGTTTTCCATCTCCACTGTTTGAGGTTGTCAACTGTCTTGCATTTTTGGATCCCAAAACTTACCTATTCTACTTGAATAATAGTTTGTATTTACATAAAATCTGTCATTAAAGACTAAAGACCTTTTGTGATCTATAAACACTTCTTAATTTACAGGCTGAAATACATCTAGGCTAAGCAATATGATGATTAAGAGGTAATACTGAAAGAGTTTAAGCAGCTGGACACTCTGCATTTCTTACTTTGAACTGGCTCTCACTTTTAAATACGAACCCAAAAATGTTCTGAAGGATTTTATCCCTTGTGGCATTTATTTGCCTCTTAAATATTTAATCCGTCTATATATAAATCATACACAGAGGTAACACTCGTTTATGCATTCCGGCAGCCTTTTTTGTCCCCAATGACCCCGCCTCTGGCCTTTGCCATCAGCATGCATGCAAACAGGTATAAAGACAGCATTGCCAGAATACGGAATGCAGTATGAAATTAATCCAATTGCGAGACTTTTAGCCACGTGATTTTTCCAAGCAGGACAATCAGTTTCAAAACTCATTTTAAACTGGAGGACACCAAAACTAAGTAGATGAAAAATCCTGAAATATTCTACTGATGAGACATACTGCAACAGTATGCAATAAGCAAAGTCATAGACACTGCTGAAACTGGAATAGAAGGAGACTTGCTTGTGACTTTAAAAGCACATTTTAGAACTTTGGTAGAATACGGTTGCTAAAAATTCCTTTGTTATATTGATAAGCTAGGAAATTATTTCTATCATATACTTCTTACAGTAGCAGGGATGCTATAGATAAACATATGAGGTACTTGTGAATTCAGACTGCTAGTATTCTAATTACAAGCATCTTCTGTATGCTGGACACAGTAAACTGTAGTTGGATTTTGGTCTCCTATTGCTGCAAAGACCGCTTCTCAAATTGATCCGATTAATGTGAGTGAATACTGAGATTCCTCCAAACCTATAAATGAACCAAAACAGCAAGGACATTCAACTTAATCTCTTCTGTAAGGTCTGAATCAAAGTTCTAAAAAGTAAAAAATAAATATAAAATGTTTGGGAATACTTAGGATCCTTATAGTAGCTTAACCCTAAAAGGTGCTGCACTTCTACAAAAAACATTAAGTACTCAGAATTCCTAACGATTTCAAGAAATTTGGGGGCACACCATTGTGCAGAACTTGAACACCTAGTATTCAGATTATTGAGACCTAGTTTCCATTGCTGAAGAGCTGAAAGAAATATCGTACAAACTAAAGCATTAGGAATAAAAACAAATTAAACCTCTCCCTAACGACGGAACTCCTGATTTCAAACTTGCTTTAGCCCATTCTTACTTAACCAGACCACAGTCAGTAGGTCACGTTGCAAGACATACCTGAGAGGTCTTCAAGAGCAGGCTGTCCAGCTTTGACATAGAGAGCAGAATCCATGCTGACCCCTCCTGTGCTGGCCTCGGCTGTTACGTTCCCTTCATTGTCTGTCTGTGATCTGCAAGGCAAAACAAAAGGGAGATGTGCAGTCACTCTCCATCAAAAGTATCTCAAGTATAACAACTAGACAATTGCACCCACCACCAGCCACTCCGCCCCTCTCTCCAGAACAGACCAGCAGACTGATTTTACATAATTCATTAGTCCCATGCTGAATTATGTCCTAGAAATGGAAACAAGCATTCAGCTGTAAAAAATAAAAAATTCATAGTCTAAGATAGGCTTCATGGCTCTTCAGGCAGGGTCTTAAGACACTTGGATTTACAGCTAAATTTTAATTATCAATAATATCAGTTGTTGTGGCTAATCTGTTCCTCTCTAATAAAGTCTGTATCGCATGAATGTGAAGCAGGTAGAGCGTGATGGCATGTTACACTCCTGCTAGCTTCCCTTCAATAACTAACAATGTCACTTATCTGTATTTTAAAATAAATGACTGGGTAAAATCAATTTCAAACTCCAATTTATTGTCTGACATTGTGGCTGTCAAGTAATGCAAGGTGATGTCACCAGAATCTATTGTCAGATTTGAGTACTATTGCTTGACTAATTTCATTTTACTGGTGGCACTGTGTTTTGCTCGTAAAGCCACATCAACAAGCGGCTGGAAGGTCTCCTGTCCAAAGGGTAAGTGCTGTACAAAAGTGAAGACACAGCAGGGCATTACCATTGCTATATTCTTAATTTCAGTTGACCCTATATGAAATGCAGAACAATTTCTCATGTCTTTTCCTTAAAAAAAACCCCAAACAAACAAAAAGTCTACAGGCAGATGAAAAGTTTAAAGTAACCTTAACCGACAGTAGAAAAAAAACTGAGACTACTACTGCCATGCATTAAGTGCATTTTGCAGATTCAGAAAGTGTCCGGATAGCAAATTATTATAAAAACGCTGTATGTTTCCCTGCAAATCAATACAATTTGACTTTTCTCTTTCCTTTTAAAGCCAACAAGATTACACAGTTTGGCCTTTTTTCCTCCAATGCTGAAAAGTCCATGTTGTTTTTTCAATTTTTCAGCATTTTCTCCAGCTGCCAATAGGTAGTTTCATTACTGGTTTTTATAAAAAGTCAAATAAATACAGCCTAGAGTTTATCAATATGTTAAGATCATGGAAAACATATGAATAGCTTCTGCACTTTAGATGATGATATCTAGGTTCCAAACCAAGATGAACACCAAGCAGAGTGCTTTTTACTTTATCTTTTGATAGGACATAAACTTAACAGCCCAAAGCACGATGAACAAGGTTATGAGGGATAAACGATAAAGCAATCAGTTTGCAATCACAATTTTCTATTTAATTATGAATTAAAATAGTACAAACTGCACTGGCAATTTTTAACTCAAAACAAATCTCCAAAAATTACTAGTAGTAGATCTCACCTTCAGCCAAAGATGCAACAATAATGCTGATGCACGTAGGTAAATGCAAGAGCAAGGGAAATCAAGAACATTTACTATTAATACAAGTTTTAGCCAGATTGATTTTTCCCAACTGGTTCCTTTTCCTGTGACTGCATCCCAGAAGGACACCTGGCATTTTATTCCATACACACAGGGAGAACACTCAAGGGGTCAGAAGACCCAAGGGTTGCTCTTCCCATTTGCATTCCTTCATAGGCCTTTGGCATCCCTCTCCTTCAGGTTCATTCCATTTACATTCACTTTTATTTAAAAAATGTGGCAAACCATTTCTTACGCTATGTCTGGCAAGAGAGCAAAGGCAAAAATATGTATAGTAGAACTGAAAAAATGATGGGAAAGGGTGATAAAGATGACCAAAGGTTATGAACAATATCTCTACAAGTAAAAACTGAACAGGCTAGGACACCTTAGCGTAGAAAAGACACATCTTGAGAGGGAAGGATGTGATAGAGGTCTCGCAAATCATGAGCAGCAAGAAGAGGATGAAGACAGAACAACTGCTTGCATTCTCTTCCTATGAAAGAATTAAGTGGTGTCAAAGGAAACTAGGCTGTCAAAACCCAGAATTCCATCGTCTGCCTGAGGAGTTTCTTGCATCATGGTCAGACTGGGGAGCATGTCCTTAGGAAGCTTTGTTATTGATTTCCCTCTTGTTACTCTTCCCTACGTATCCTCTACTGCCATTGTCAAACAGAAGATGCGGGACTAGATAGAGGTTAGTTGTGACCCCATACAGCTGCTCTTTTGCTCACGTCATTCAGGGTTAATGCACAGAACAGCAGACTTTGTGCCTGGCCTTACCTATACTAAGGGATTTTTATTTTATTTTTTAAGATTTCCCATTACTGCTTTTAGTGAGGCAGCTCCACCACTGTTAGCCACACTGAAGGGAATGAGTGTATTTATGTCATAAATCGGCATTGCTACAACTTTTAAAGCTATGATGTGTAAACCAAACCTAATCCACGCAATATAAAAACATGTAAGAGCAGTACCTGGTCAAGAAGGTGTTAGCATTCTCATCTTAACTGTTAGCAGGGTTGGATACAACAACTATTCACCCTCTTATCTATCACAACTTCTTATACATCTTAGACTGACAGCCTTCACCAACAGTTTTTGTGTACATGTATAAATTGTCTACTTTCTTAAAGCAAGAAACTTTGACATGACATGGCATTCATCTGGCTGCCCCCCTGAAAGAGCATCCAAAAAGAATCTTCCTATCTAAGCGTCACGTTCAAAACAGTCGGTTGGAGAAGTTCACCGTACCTGTACATGAAGGGAGCTACCGTGGCAGTGTTCGGGTGGCTGTATTGCTGTTGGGGGTGAGGTAGCTGAACACTCACAGTGTTGCTCCCTGTGGTGTGTGTCGTCGCGGTGGGCCCGTTGACAGCTTGGCTGCTGCTGCTGCTGTTGA
>NW_009259429.1:2276373-2278466 GCF_000687185.1 Egretta garzetta | reverse complement strand
CTGAGACTTCTGATGAGAAGGCCCGGAGCCGGCTTTCCCGCTGCGGCTTCTCTCGCCTTCCTTTGCAGGAACGGGGGCACTTGAGGATTTCCCTGTGGTGTTTTTCATTCCTGGTTTTGGTATTCCACTGTGCGAAGGGGCAGAGGCCTCCTTCTTGGCACTATTCAGCTTTCCTCCTTTAGGGATAAAGCTTGCGATCTTGGAGGACTTTTTTGGCATCTCTGTTGTTGCTAGTGCTGTCTGATCTTCTTTTGGTTCCTCTTTCATGTCCAGCTTTTCAGTAACAGATGTTCTCTTTGCAATGTCTTTACTTTTATCCTTTTCTTTCTCTTTCTGTTTCTCTTTATCCTTCTCATTACCCTTTGGAGAACTTTTCTTATTAGTTAGTGCCCGGCTAAAAGTCCTTTGTGCAATTCCCTTGAGTGCAATTTTGGGACTACTGGACATTGATCCTGGATTGTTCACATTCTGATTCGTGGCATCAATTTCTTCGCTTTCCTCAAAGCTGAGAAGAGTCTCTAGCTTTTCACAACTGTCGTCCCGAGACCCCGGACACTCAAGCGTTGTCCCTCCCGCTTTGGAGCCTCCTTTGCTATTGAAGAGTTTTAATTTTTCAAGCATGGATTTTTGACCGTTAGGAGTTGTTTTGGCAATTTCCGATGGTGGCTTTGGAGGCTCTGCCACGGGCTGCTTTACGGATAACATGGAAGACGTAGCTGTGTGCTTAGCACTAAGGGACTTGCTGCGCCAAGGTTTAATAGCAGAGCTGGGCTGAGGGATGGCTGATGAGTTATTGCAACTAACAGTACTGCTGCAGCTTTGAACTGAGGATGAGACATTTTCATTCATTCCTGTGGGCTGGGAGGCTGTACTGTCTGCAGACTCTGGAAAAAAACAAAAAAACCCAGAAAACCAACACAGTAGTACCTGATCTTATAGCTAGTCTGAGATTCTTTCTGTAATGAAACATTAGGAACTTTACACTAATAATGTTAAAAAGATAGACACACATCATTATTTTCAACATCAGTATCACTTAAAGAAAATAAAAGCCAGTTTGCTTTTCCTGCCCAGCAGAACAGCAACGAGCTCCTACTATGTAATTTACATTTACTTGCTGCTTCAAGAAAAAGGAGAAAAAAAAATCTCCTCCAATTCAAACCAAAATGTGTTTTGCAATGTGCTCTCCCTTATTAAGTTCATAATACTTTTTCATTAGCAAAAACACAGTGCTATTTTCTAACTAAGGGTTCCCTCTGCTTTTGGCAAAATATTTGCTGTCCAAGTTCAATTCTTAGAAAAACCTCAAACATATTTTTTAACAAAAGGTAGAAGAAAACTCCGTGCACAAAAATAAAACTGACTGTGTCCTTATACAGTGAATGTACATTAAGTATTACCGAATATCTTAATCCAGCTGTAAGAGAAACCAGTGGCAGCAACAGTACAGCCCTCCTCCCTCAGAGAAAGCAATTCTTTTATTTAGTTAGTTCCTTTTAATGTTATTTGTTCGTGTTAAGAAATTATTTCAGAGCTTAAAGAGAGCTTGAAAAATCACACTCACCTACCAGTGGCCACTTCTCCTCTGAAGTTTCTCTTTGCAGAGTTTCCTTTCTGGAGACGTTACTCTCTCAATTATCACAAATATGTTTTCTGTTAAACTGCTCATGTTTCCAATTAAGTTTTGTCATCTATGTCTGTTCGCCTGCCCAGCAGCCTGCTGGGGATTAACGGCTCTTACCTATATTTCCCTGCCCTCTAGCAATAAAGTAAACTGTGTATAGAGCTGCATTTTTTTAATTCAAAAATCAACAGCGGTTGAGAGTGTGCGTTTTCGGCAGCAGGAGCAGCCCTGTGAATTCAGCCCTGTAAATCATGAGCCGCTGCAACCACACAGGGACTGCTTTACTTCACTTTCAGCTGCTCAGCGAAGATACGGCTCTGTTAACCTCCCTCTGATCCAAACCAGGTCTACTAAAGATTTAAAGCACATACATCTTTCAGACTTAGCGTAGAATCGGGTTTCTAAGAGTATTAGAGACTCGTTAATACTAAGCTCAGTCATTTCACGTGGTTATGGATGAAGGGGGATA
>NW_009259429.1:2250922-2276362 GCF_000687185.1 Egretta garzetta | reverse complement strand
AAAATATTACTGAAGTCAGAAGATTCCCAGGACTCTGTTATTAACCAGTAACTATTTTACTGGCCGGTTTTGCTAGTTCTTTTCCTATGGCAAACTACCCACATGGAGATGGAAGGAAGCAGGAGCCGGATTACCGACACAGAAAGGAATCGTACTTCTTTTAAGCTAGTGCCAGCCTGCTGAGTTCCAGAGCATTACTCCTGGTTTACTCTAGTACAGAAGGAAAATCAAGGCACTGAATGTCCCAGTGCAGTGCCAGCAGTGCCACCTGGTCCTCTAGTTGCTCTGCTTGAGCCTGCTAAATTCAATCCAATGGGTTAAGGAGAACTAAGAAGCGACAGCATAGGAGTCGCAGTGACTCCCCGCGCAAGGGAGAGCGGTGAGCCACCACCGCAGTGCCCTGCCTGCGGATGGGAGGGGAAGGAAGGTCACAACCACTTCAGAAGCTGCTGGAAATGTTACTCCCTCTGCATATAAAAGCTGTGCACCATTGCTTTCGCCTTCATGCCTCGCACCGTACACCGCTCCTTTGTTGTTTTTTTTATTTCCTCCTTCCCATCAAAATCCATTGCAATGCTGCACCGTGCTCCTTCTGTAAACTCCGAACAAGCAAGCCTTTGTCTCAGCTTGCCTTCCGCAGAAGACGCCCAAGCAACGTAATGAAAGCTTCACAAAACTCAAAATTGCGCATCATTTACAACTAATTTGTTCTTTTAATTAAAAATTAATAATCACCAATCTCAGTGTTGGGATACTTCTACAGAAACTGGAGATTCTCAGTACTTCCAAAACTAAGTTCCTAATCCAAATGCATTCTGGCCTAATCATGATAAAAAAAATCATCTCAGCACGAAACATACCCATGCCCAGAGATGATCAGAGATTTCTGCGATTCATAAACATGCCTAGGATGAATTTACAACTGAGTCCAGGGATGAACCTAATGTACTAATCAATATGGGCAGGGAACCTTTTACTTTCTCAGAAAAACTGAGTTGCAAGGAGTAATGGGACTGGAACCATGTAAGACTGACAAACTGAAAATTACTGGTAGGGGATCGATCTACCAAGTAGCGCTTATTGCTTTATATACACACAGAGAAGGCGGCATGAAGTGGGAGAAGAGCTGGCTGCACACACAGCTAGTACAACATATGCAGCAACACAAAACCAGCTCGGGGTGAAGCGGCATTCAATCAAGAGCATGCAGCCAACTGAACAGGTTTGGAAAATAAATCTGTTTTCTTCTCAAAAAGGTTGTTAACAGTTTGGAAAAAATACAGACAACGTGTGTATTAGTATGAACAAAGCCATCCTCCGAGCCTGGGCAGAGTCCTCGCATGAGCTGCGACTCGCAGGCCGAGGCACACGGCTGGTGTAAGGGCTACCCCACGTACCAGGCTGGGGTTCGTAACTGAGCTGCAAAGTCTGACTCCAGCTCAAACTCCGAGCTAGCTGTTAACACACTGCCCATCAGCAGTGGGAGCAGTAACCGGGGGCAACCCCCATCAAAACAGGCTTCCTACAAGCTCTACAACGTTCTCCTGTAAGTGAATGGAAAATGTCGGTTCATCTGGGACATCAACTTGATCCTAGCAGCCCAAGGGAGTGTCCACTCCACGGACTTTGGGGGAAAAGGCTTTGCTTAGATCAAGCGACATGGCTTTTTTTATCAAATACCAAAAGCATTTCTCAAAATTTATTTCCCAACAAAATCCAGAACTTTTTAATTTCTCCTTTCTCTGAATATTTTCAGGTTTTTTTTTTTTTTTTTTTTTTTTAAAATTCCATTTGGTCCCTGACCAAAACACACTTTTTGTTTGTTTGTTTGCTTTTAAACACAGCATTCCCTTTGTCTCCAACTCTCCCACATACACCCTCCTATTTGGAACTTAATTGTGCTTCCGTTGCCAGTGGCGTAGGATGAGTACAATGTAACTTCATTTACCAGCTTGCTCCTCATTTACAGACATGGAGAGAAATCAGAATTAGGACAACAATGCTATGACTATAACATTTAAAAAAAAAAAAAAGAATGTATGGGGCCATTACTGTAATTTTCAGAGCCTCTACCCAACATTTTCCAGGAAGTAAATTCTATGAAAGTTGGGTGCTGCACGTCCAATACCAATGAAAAATATTTAGAAACTCTTAAATGTACGTGTTAAGCTTTGGGAAAGGAAAGAAGATATTTTCTTACGCAAGTACAGTGGATTTTGATTCATACTCAGGTCAAATAAAGTGAAACTGGAAATTCAAAGTCCTCAGGTTTTTGTTACATTGCACCATGCAAATTTAAAGCAAGAAAGAAAAAGTTCACCGTAAAACACACTCAAGAAAAACGGCCTCAGCTCAAGAAAACTTCTGTCTCTTTAAGATTCTCTGTTTCTTTCTTACAAACAAGTCTGCTGGCTCTTTTACTCTTCAGGCCACTCTTGGTAAGCGAAAAGGGTTCTGCTGCCAGAATGTAGATTGAAATGCTAGGTTTCCTAATGAAGCAGTAACATCAATACGTGGATAACACATCAGCATGCAAAGGGGAAAGTTTTATTCAGCATAGTATAGGCCCTTCTTTCATGAAAAGGAGAGCAGGTTTCATGCATTCGATTAATAAGCTTATTATTTCCCATGTGTTCTTTTGTGAGGGAGATATTTTCTTTCTTCAGCAACCTGCATTAACTAAAACTGACTATAAAAGAAATGTTTTCAAACCCAAGCTACAGTCTACAATAAATAATGATCGCTTTCCTCTTTTCAAAGTCAAATCTTGGCCTGAAATCTATTTTGTTCCTAGCGTTCTGTTAAAAAAAGATGTTGGTGGTCTAGTTCCAATGCCAATACGCACTGTAGCATGGGTAAATCTGATTTCAGCTGCTCCTGCAAGGTCTTAACTGCATCTGCAAACCCACCCATTTGTGATGGAAAAAAAAGAAGTGTCTGAAGGCTTATGATTTAATTCTTCCACTCAAGTCTTTGAGAGCTTACCTTATAATAAGCTCAGGCAAAAATATATGCAATTTCCCATCATTGGCCATGTTTGTTCTAAGCAAGTGGACTTTGATTTGCTATAACTGAAAACTTTCGAAAACCAATCGTTATAAGCATGAAAGGCAACACAAAGACAAAGGATGTTCTCATAGTTACTTCTGCTTAGGAGGGTCAAGAACTTCACAGCATTTTTATTCAGTTTAGAACGAACAAGCTGTCATTTTCTATTTCACAGCTATGGGAAAAATAAGGTCTCATAAGAGAAATATCTTTTAGTCTGGCTCATAGATTAGATAACCGAGTTAAAAGCAACTCCACAACCAAATTCTGATTTAGGAAGCAAACTCATATCTGCTCTATGACATTATAGTGTCAGAACTGCAGAAACCACTGTGGCAGTTTCATCATTTCCCATCTAGAGGAATAACTGGTGAGTCTTGACCCTTCCCATCCACCCACCAGACGACTCTCCTTCAACAAATTATATATAATAAGACTCTGACAGAGAAAAACTTTTTAGCTGAGCTATTCTCTTCTTCAGCAATGATTTATCATGCTCAGCATACCCCTGAAGTATGGGAATGCCTGCATTTCTGCCAGGAGCTGACTATAAAAATCACGATCTTTCCATAATCGAAACCACAAGCAGGTAGAGCAGAACGTTCCCAACAAGAGCAACCTGGCACACAGCCCTTCCTCAAAATTAGCACAACTTCTCTGGCCCACAGAAGTTTCTATTTTGATGTAACACTTGACCAGAGAGAAGTACAGCTGGGTGGAAGGGACTGGCTGATTTACCGGCTCCGAGTGAGCAAGAAGCACGGTCTGCACCCGCAAGATGACTGAAGCTTTGTGTTGTCTCTTCTACCCTGCACCACAACAAAAAGTAACGAAAACATTTTCTTAAAGCAGAAATTACCAGATAGGGAAATTCTGCATAACCTGAGAAAAGCCTGGATAGGAGACTTTTGCTTTGCTGAGGACAAGAACTTCACCAAGCTGAGCAGAATTGGTTCCTTCAACTTCTGTCCACTGGCTTTCCCTTTAGGGGTGATTTAATTCATTTTAACAAGAGACAGAAATTACCTTTACTCCCTGGTATTTTTCTTTCTTTCCATTGTATCTACTTCTTCAAGCTCAGTGTTGTAAACTCTGTAGCTTCAAAAGCAGTTCCGTGTATTCACAGAAATACGTTGTACCTCTGAAACCCTGTCCGGAAGCCCGTGGATATGTCAGTAACTCAACTTCGACATTTCTGTCAAGTCCCCTCTGGTCACACAGAGCTCCAGTATATGAAACAACAGGTCTGCTGTTTACTGGTTTACATTGCCAAGACTCAGTGTTTTTGCTGAGGTGAAGGGAAATAAAACTGGAGCACAGGCAATCCTTTCCTCATTGTCTTGACATAACCAACTAAGACACTTGAATTCCTTGTTGTTTTTGTTTAGTTACTGTAAAATTCAAAATGCTGTCCACATGACTGCCTGAGAAAGAGGTTGGGGGGGCCTCTATCGACCACATACCGGTTAGATGATCAGAAAAATAATAAAACCAAGTTTACTGTGCTGCTCAAAACAAGTCGCACTCTCTGTTTAATACTAGACAAATACCATTCTTGTTCATTACTCTCCATTTTCTTCTCATTATTTGTACAATCAAATCCCCCAAGATTTCTCAAAACAGTTATGCAAAAGCATTAATGAATTCCAGGCAGGGAACTGTTATGGAGCCTTTAATTAGATTTTATACAGAGCTGGAGTGGACAACATGTACACTTAGTGGCCCTGATCTAACACATCTCTCCTACAGGTAGGTTATATGAAATACGCCATATATATGTTAGTGGTCTGAGAACTGCAATTATGGAATATTGTGCATTGGCCTGTTTTGATTAGTAGTAATGGCTGCAATCTGGGCTTGGAATGACCATGGAGGTTGAAACAGAGGCAGATTTTTAATAGAGAATGGTCAGGCAACAGGAAAAAATACCTGAGAAAACTCCCACTGATCAGTCAATATACCAGGCTGAACTGCTTTTTAACTCAGAAGTCTTACTCTGCTCACTGAGAAGTCATGCAATTGTCCAGCTGTAAAGTGAAGAATACCAATGCATTCTCAAACATGGAGAATCTATGTTTATACTGAGGAGTTGAACCAAACCACAGAGAAATACTTCACCATCATCTGTATTTACACCTATATATGAACACACATAAATATGCAAACATCTATTACATTTTTATATCAAAACCAGCTGACAGACACATATTGCTTTTAATACTAGGGTTGTCTTAATTTCCTCTCTCTGGTCAACGAAACTACTCTACAGTCTGTAGCAGCAGATCTTTCAAACCAGGCCAATGTGCAGGTAACGATTTGCTATTCACAACAGTAATGAAGGCTTGGGCCATGGAGTTATGCTCATCAGCCACTTCAGAGGTGCTGGCAGTTCTCTGGCACCAGTCACAGATTCTTTAAGTATATTTGGTTATGGAGAAGGAACAGGCAAAAGGCTCAGTAGAGAAGCCACAAATGGAAGGGTGCAGAGAGGCTGGACGATGCTCTGTCCCAGGGAGAGGAGGCTTCTACAGGTGTGGTAGAAACATGCTGGCACTTACAGAAGTCTGGCACATAGCACTACTCCTGTTTGCTTTCCTATGATTTAATACTGAACTTTTGTTTCTATGGCTGTTCTTCTGGCACAATTCACCCAGCAATAAATTTACAAGAAATTGTACATATTTATTTTAAAAGGAAACTTCTAGGAACTGTAAAGGCCATGAAATGCTGGGCCAGCTCTTCAGCTGGTATAAATAACTGTGGTTCTACTGTCCCCAATGCAGCTATGCAGATGTACACTGGGCAAGAAGCTTCTTCTCAAGGCTACATTTTACTTCAAAGCTCAGGATTTTCAGCCTCATGAACTACGCAGTTAAGAATATGCCATTGGCTAATTTTAATTTTTTTTTTTTCCCCCAAAACCCCCTTTTTAAAAATACATTTTTGGCTTGTTTTAGATATTCCTAAAGCTTATACCAACTATGGCAAAGTTCTGTGGTCTTGTAAAGCTCCACTTCAGCAGTGATTAAGCCTCCAGCCAGCCTTTGGTTAGGTAAAAGACGACATATTTTTTAAGGCGAAATTTGGCCAGTTGAACAGTTGTAAAATTAAGCATGAATATGATTTACTGTATACTTGTATCTTGTCCTATAAACATGCCACACTGTTTGTTATATTCTGACAGCCTTTAAGCTGTTATATGGGCACACACCCAACATAAATATGTCGCTAAAGATTCCCTAAGATGAGCCAACCTTTCAAAAAAATATATTTGATTAGAAAAGTGAAAGGATGCAAGCAGTACCCCAGGAGATATATATAAATATAGATAGATAGATATAAATTGCCTCAAGATGAGTATTTTGTTTGACACTAATGACTCTCACAAGGGTCACTTTATGATATAAGCCAGTAACCTTATGTTTGGGGAATACAGAGGCATTAATACATTTGGGAAATTGGAGAAATAGACTGAGCCAATAATATTACATTCATGGAGGCTGACTGAAAAGTTCTGTGCTTCGAAAGGAGAAATTGAATGCCTTAATCTAAAACGGCAATCAATCAGCTACGCAGCAGTACTGCAGAAAAGGAATAGGACATACAGTAGACCACAACCGCACAACTCTATAATGTGACACTAAGGGAAGACTGACGTCATTCAGGAATGCATTATGCGTATCATTTATAAGACAGAGAATGGAATTATTCTGTCCTACTCAGCAACAGAGTAAGGCATCAGGTGGAGTGGTGTGCCCAGCCCCAGCACCCCTCTAAAAGTGATTGACAGACTGTAGAGAGGCCAAAGGAGACAATCAAGACATATAAGAGATTTATCACAAAGAACCTATGAGAAGAAGGTTGAAATAGTAGAGGTTGTTTAGTCTAGAAGAGAGAAGACTGAGGGGAAACATTGTAAGCCCTCAACCATATGAAGACTGTTATAAACGGGACAGAGATCAAGGAAGACCAACAACATGCTCAATTTTTAGCCAAGCACAATCCTGGTTTTGTTTGGTTTTTTTTTTTTAAAAAGCTAGCTTTAAGACCAAATGGACACTGGAAGGGATACACTTAAGGAGATCGTCAAGTCCCTGTCATGGGACATGTCAGAACAGACTAGCAAACACCTCTCAGGTACAGGTACAGTTGATTTTGCTTCAGAGTTGGAGTACAGACTCCCCTGGTTATTTACAGATCCAATTCTATACATCTATAATGTACGCTGCAAACGCCGTAATTTTAAACACAGTTTAAAACAGTTTAACTCCATTTAACAGTTTGTTAAACCTGTTTGTTAACCAGAAGGCACACCTACACTGCAAAGTTATGGCTCAAATTTGCGTAAGGATATCAGAAGTAGGTTTAGACTAAAGGACAAACATAAACCTAGGGATTCTCCCAGGAATACAAACCAAACCACCAGGTTCTCAGGGTATTTTTCAGATTATCCCACACTCCTTCGTTTCTGTCTGGTTTTATTTTTTTCTCTTGCCACCTCAAATTCATGATCACTGTACTATACTCAAGGCAAAACAAATCATACTGAACATTTCGTAAACACCTTCAATGCAAGTTATATTTAGAAAACTGGATAGGGTTATTCTGGCATCTGCTTCTTGGTAGTGCATACAGCAGAATGACAGAAAATACCAATTATTCTGGTTATGGATTTATCAAGACAAATTACATGAATTTATTTTACCATCAGTCTGACTTACAGGGAAAACGGTCAGTCAGAAAAAACGGAGAGCACCTCTTGACTGCCAGCACAAGCGAGCACAGAAGCAGCAACCCAAACACTACACAGAATATGCTGTTTGCCTCAGACCTGACCTAGAAGAAACACTTCTATATTTTTTAAAGGGTGGAATGACTGAAATTTATGAAATTGTCATACTCTCAATTTGTTGAGCCAATCACATTTATTTCCCGGTGAAAATCTGAAAGCATGGGTAAATTAGTTTCAAACTTTATGGACTTATGCCTCTTTATAAAAAAATAAAACATTTTCCACTTTTGCAGTCCTTTTAATCTCAGTGACTTTTGCACAGTCTTATCAAGTCAACGCTTAAAAAGTAAACATGAGATTAATTCAATTTTCTAAAGAAAGAGAAACCTAAAAAGAAAACTAAAAATGAGACGGATATAGGACAAGAGTGAAAGAAACTGCTCCACAAAGTTAAACGAAGGAAATGTTTTCTAAATCTATACGGACACAATTTTCAGTCATGAAGAAATATATAACTGCCAAATAAAATAAAACAAAATAAATGTTTAACTTACTGCTATCTGTTGCATGAGCCAATTGTTTCATTCTACAAAATCACTTCCCAGCTTCCTGACATCCATACACTGCTCCCTGATAAGGAGAGGAATCTTTGCATTTCAGGAATTCTGCTTATTTTTGCTAGTCTCTGGTGAACTGTTAAATCTTTCTGCTGCTCCTGGTTATAAAAGCCTTCCTCACTCCAGCTCTCCCTCACCCTCTCTCAGCAGCCCCGCAGAGCTGGGCTCAGTGCTAGTCCATCGGCACAGTTGAAACCAATTTCAGTGACCATCTGGCAGTTTGTACTAAAAGGGTCAATGCCTTGTCATTATCAGCTGAAGTCTATTGGAGTCCCCAGTCAGAAACCACAGCAGCATACTGCCTGTAAAGGACAGCGGTCGAGATACCAGGCTTAATTTCACATTTCTGTCTCATTTAGCAACATGCTTGTGTGCCACCAGATGTTGCAGTGTCTGACTCAACTGGGAGCACTTAAAATCAGGGAGTCCTCCCAGTCACAAATTAACTTTGTAGGTTTTTATTAACTCTCTCTTCTCTAAGATACCATGCACCTGACTACTTCAGGACTATTTAGTCTTTGATTAGTAAAAGATGTCACTCAAAATTCTAAGACTTATTATAACACCTATTATATATATACACACATATATAATAATTATTATATACATGGAATAGAATCGTTTAGGTTGGAAAAGACCTTTAAGATCATCAAGCCCAACCATTAACCTAACCGTGCCATTCCATCACTAAACCGTGTCCCTAAGCACCTTGTCTGACCACCTTTTAAATACCTCCAGGGCTGGGGACTCGACCATATAATAACTCTACATATAACAACTCTAACAATATATTATATTGTTGGTAGCTTCTCTGAGCTACCAACATTACAATGACTTTTTTAAACAGACCAGGAGGACATCACAAGTGGGTTTCAGATTAGTTTACAGTGTCCCCACCGGGCTCTCTGAAAAGTGCCCTTTGTTACTTCAAGACAGTTTCTGGACATGAGAGTAATCGACCGCAGACCCTGATGAACCTCAAAAACTGGAGCTGTTAAGTACGACACCAACAAAAGAACTTCCCTCAGTGCTTAAAAACCAAGAATTTGACCAGCACAGGCCCAGCAGTAAGCCACCTGCAAGACCAAATCGAGAGGTCCTGCTCTTATTTAACTCCTCTTGTTCAGCCAAACAGTCCAGCCTAGTAACGCCTCTTACCTGACTACTGAAATGGACAAAACCACGGAGGACAACTGCAGTTTTCAGCCCAAAGAGATTGATTTACCAACACTTAAGCGTTAATATTTTCTCCTACGGTTGGATGAAAATTTTGTAAGGTGGTTACGGGCTGTAGATACAAATTGAGCTGCTATGAATTGGAGACAATAAAATTTGTTTATTTCAATTTTTTTCTTCCAGAGGACAGTAGTCATTTGAACTGAGTTCAGCCCAGGCTGGTCATTAATAGGCCCAGCACTGAAACATTCCCACCACAGCTGAACAACTTGAACATCACTGAATAGAAACAGCTAGTGATTTTGTTTGCTTTAAATATAACGCTTGTTATCCTCATCATCTCAACCATTAAATATTGAAAGGAATGGCTTTTTCTTTGGCCAGGAAAGGCACCGAGCACTGGAATAGGCTAGCCATGTGTATAGCTTCTACTTGGAAGAGACTGAGTCTTCAAGCCAGCCCAGTAACCTTCTGCCAGCCCTGAGTCAAACCGGCTCAATGCCACAGGAATTGAATCCAACGTCTCGGCTCCCTCGCCATAGCTGTCATGATAACTATCCCTGTACCTGCAGCCAGAAAAAGCCTTCGCTTTCTCATTCAGGTTTCTACACTCAACACTACTATAAAAGGGTTAAAAAAAAAGTTAACTCTCTAACAGGTATTTCTAACATGCTTTACAAGTTTCAGAGATCTTTTTTCATCACCTTTTTTTTTTTTAATTCTTATACTATTATTTGGCATAAAGTCAAAAGCCTGGGTTTTGTCTCTATTTATTGTTATTAATCTATTTGGACTGGAAAAACTGCATGAGCTTAGAAAGAACATAAGGGTTCCAGTGAGGAAGCTTGTGCAACATCATTTGACCATCTTGTACTTGGTACAGGAGCCAAACCCAGTCATTCAGAACATCAAATATTTAATCTGATTTTATGTGCAGCTACATTAGAGGGCTTGTCCTGCATTTTCATGAGCTTAAATGAAAGATCTTTTATTCAAGAAAACTACTGGGATCATCTGAGCTGATCTTAGAGATAAAATGGTTCAAAGAATTTCACTCAGTAATTTCTGTAGCCTCTGTCTGAACATCAGCTCTGGGCAAATATTAAATTTTGACTCGTCATGTCCGATTTAATCTCTTTCGATGGCTAATCATCCTCATTCCTAGAATTTCTATCCAGTTTGTGGTCTGAATTGGGCTAATTTCAAATTCCAAACAAATGGATACTCATACGCTGTCTACTGAGGTACTAAAGAATCCTTATTAATATAAAAGTCACTACCCACAGGTACCTTGTAGATAACACGGAAATAACCTTTCTTTTAGACAAAGAACATAAATTAACTTTTCAAATACCTAACTGCAAAGGAGTTTTTCCAAAACTAATTATGCAGTCCTCTTCTCTATGTTTTATCAACATCCCTCTTTTTCAAAGCCCATTTGAATACTGCTAAAAATTTTAGCCTTCAGGATATTACCCACAAGAACTCTGAGTTCTGATCCCATTATGCACATTTTTTGCCTTGCTCCTCATAAGGATGAGAGTTTTTCTCTCTGTTTCTGAAGTAGTATTTTTAAATTGAATCTGAGGATTTGACATAATCCAGATCTGCCACTTTTAAATGACCTTAAGCAATGCTGAGCTCAAGACAAGCTCAGTATCGCACAGAACCAAGCCATAACAGTGTATTCCCACGTACTTTTTACATCAATGCAGGGTTTAATATGAAACACATCTGAGTCATTAGGAGGACAAATTTAAAGTGGTTCAGTTCCAGAGTTAGGATTTTCTGCTCTTTAACATAAGAGGGATTTAAATAAATATGGATTTCACAGTAAAGTTGACATGAAAAACTATGGTTTGCATCAACTTTAGTAAAATAAAAGATTATCTAGTAAACTCTGGACAAAACCTGACTTTTTTTACATTTTCTTGCTAATATTTTACTTACTTGGTAATAATCCCCATTTTGATAACACAAAGTTAAAAAGTTATAGGGAAGAAATTCCGTAACTATCCTTTGCAATACCTTAATAGCTCTTCCTATTTAACTAGTCTATACTTAATAAAAATTTTAGAAGGAAATACTATTTGAAGGTACCAAAGTGTATTAATTTTATACCTGCCAGAGCTCAGAGTGGGACTCAAGTGATATTAGCCCCTTACTGCTGGCTCCATACAGGTCTAATTCCTGCAAAATTGTCATTGCAATGAGACCCTGTATCTTTGGGATCTGCAGGTGTCCGTACTTCCCTCTGTCTCTATGCCACCCTCTACACTGGAAGTGTTTCTGCTGTGCCAGCAGTATGTCTGTAATTGGTATAATATGGACTGGTTTGAGCATCACTGCATCACATCGCAATACACACAGCTTGGCAAAACAACAGACCAGAACTGAGCACCAACACAGAAGACGGGAAACATGGAGCATTTTAAATAAGGCAAGCATTTAGGACACCTAGGAAATATTAGAGATTTTTCTTAACAGGAAGAACTATCAGTCCTGAAGCACGCTTCAATTTTGCTTAGCTTTTTTCCCCTCCACAGAGTCCCTTAAATAAGTCACTGGTAACTGTTCAGTCAATGTCCAGTATACTTTTAACACTCTAAGAATCTAACCTTACATTTAAATTGTAGAAATCATAGAGCAGTCTAGGAAGAAACCTCTGGAGATCATTCCTTCCAACCTTCAGCTGAAAGCAGGGCCTTAGATGAGGTTACCCAGGGCTCTGTCAAGGCAAGTCCCAAATACTTCCGGCAAGGGAGATTCCACCCCTTCTCTGGACAAACGTCTCCAATGTTTAAATCTTCTTATAGAGAAGAATTCTATTCCTATTGCCAGACAGAAATTCCCCTAAAGGAACTTGTGCTCACTGCCGCTTGTCCTGTCACCACGCATCCTTGTGAATACAATGACAACTCTTTACATATGAAAAGAGAGTGATTAAATATATACTGCGTTCCAAGTTAAAAGGCATTACCCAAAATTTGAAAGAAATAAAAGAAAAGGAGCATCAGAGGAGCACATGCTTTTCTTACACTCCTGCTTGTATGGTTTATCCATACCTGGAAATTGAGACGCACAGAGCAAAGATTACAGCTGAGTCAGCAGGATCTGGTTTCAGAACCTTCTCATGAGACTTATATCAAGTAAGCTTGCAAGAACATTGCTACTAAAACTGTTATTTATTTCATCTGAGTGCATGAATCTTTATGCATTTTTTTCTAATACTACCTATTTAAGAAAAAGCTGACATTACTGCCACTGCCGCCTTCACAGGTCTGAGTAATAAACATTTTCTTTCATCTCACGTGGAAATGGTCAAAGTCAGGTAGTGCTTTTTTTCTACTGACATTTTACCTACCATTCAATCCAGAGGAAAAGTGTCATTTTTTCCCACAGACTTCTACTGCCCTCTGTAGGATTATTTTAAATAAAATATTAGGAACAAAGTAGAAGAAAAAACTAGAAAGAAAGCATGGAAGCCATGCACATTACTATATCACTTCATATATCACTATATCATCATACTGATGGAGATGCCAAAATATTAAGTTGTTGTTTCCTATAGCTTCATAAGGTTGAGGATTTCATAGACTGTGGATACAAACCAGGAATTAAACCCCAGAATATTCCTGTACAATGTTACCAGATTTTTGAGACTACAAAACGAAAACTGAGTGCCCAAAGATCAGGGAAGACGGGATATATGAGGGTGTACAGAAGCAGTCAAAAATACCCACCATTTTTCAGAACTGCAGACTGCTTTCAAAGCATGTCTCAAAAGTGTAGCTAAGCAAAACATGAAAAAACATCATGAGAAAATCTACTGTATCAGAGTCTTCACTGAAGCTGTATGCTTCAATATTTAAGTTTCATTCTTAATACTACCTAGGACACAGTTCTGCTCCTTCTTCCCATGGAGAAAAAATAAATTTCTTTATTCTAAATTACACATGCAAATAAAATTTTGGCTGTTTTTTATTTGGTGATCATATTAGACAATTAGAAGGACATGGTAATGTGGAGCCTCAAGATAACTAGTAACTAATAATTTACATACAGACATAGGAATGCAACGCTCATTTGCCTCTTGACATTCCTTACAAATGTTTTTGATAATTTAGATGAGTTCAGTAGCGACCTTGGGAGGTGGCTGATACTTTTCATGCTATCGTACTCTTGTGGTGTTAAAGGATATCAAAGGACAAGAAAGTAAACCAAAGGTATATTTACTTATGCATGGACTAAATAACTCTGACAATTCAGAAGGGAAATAAAAGGCTCCAATTGTATGAAGGAATTATGATGACATCAAAAATCACAAGCCTGAGTGGCTCATTATTTCCGCACAATCCAAAAATGCAATTAGATTTTAATTGCGTTTTTCTTAAGAAAAAAAAGCCTGTAACAGCAATTACACACATTAAAATACCCCACCTAGAATGCTACTGCAGTTATAAATGGCTAATCACTGTGACAATAAATCAAAAAAAAGTACAATACTGTGCTACCATTTTATGATGTGAGAAATGAGAGCACAAAAATTCTTGTAAGTTGGAAAGGGATTTTGTATATAAACTGTGGGGCTAACTTCAAAAAGCAAGTTAGACCTATCACACCCTAAGCTCCAGGAAGGTGGCCATAGGACTGAACTAGGTGTCTAAGTCATCCTTACTAGAGAAAACACATCCCTTCTCCCCATCTTGAAACAGGTGTCAAAGACTGAGAAAGCAAAATAAAATACTGAAGACACAATGTAAGCTGTGGGGAAGAGAGACTCTCATCTCTTTATGTGCTCTCCTTTGCTAAGAGTACATATGCATCTCTCAACAAACATGTGCATGCATCTAAGAATCTCTTATTTTTATGCAACAGTGTAATCGTTTTCAATGTAACACAAATCCTTTCCCCAAGATTTCTAAAAAACCAGTGGTCTCATCATTAATTGATTCATGGAATCTTTCAAAAAAAATCTAGGTTATTTATTTTCCAGTAGCTAGCTATTCCTCCATGCTCCATTTACTGTCCTTTTCATTTCTGATGTATTCTGTTTCAATTAATGCACTTTCATTGCCACAAGACACAGACGATTGACTAACAAGACAATTCACATTTGGAGGGAAAGGCCACAGATTAATAAAAGCTGAAAATTACAACCTACTTGGTAAGAAATTATTCAAATGGAATACACTGAAGGCTACCTTCTATCACAGAGTGACCACTTGTCCCAAAAGAGTCTGCTGAAACAGGCAGATTTCTCTTTCTCCCACTTCCTTTTCCAAAAACACGCAACAGAGCCAATACTGGGTAAAGAAATGAAAACTTACCAGGACTGGCACACAACATGGTCAATGTTAAGTCTCATTTCCTTAGGCAAAATACAGGATATGGGTCAGAAAACTTGAATTGTCTTCGCACTTTGACAATAAACTTTGTCTGGCAATGTTACAATTAACTTAAAATAAGCCAAAAATTTGTCAGACCAACTGCTTTTGTTTCTCATGGATGCAGACCAACTTTGTGTCATGATTATATTTTTAAGTAAAGTTCAAGTTCAACTTACATAAGCCCTCATTATTTTCAGGTTTTTTAAGACCATAATTTATGACTGGAAATTTTGACCAGAGCAAAATTTTGAGTATTTAATGCAACTTATGCAGGCTGTCAGCCTAAAAACCAACTTTTTTTCTTTCAGTCATTTGTAACATTCAGAGGAAGCAGATGATCTTGGATGCTTCTTCAGCAACTAGCTTATCTTTCTGAAGAGATGGGTTATATGAGGGTTCATAGAACTTTCTGCCTGCAAGCAGCTGATATTTAAGGCACTCAGTTGACAAATTATTGTTACATCTCTGTATGTGTGAGGAATTTTTATTTATTTCTTCTTTTTTTCCTTATTTAGGAATCTTGGTAAACTGAGAAAAAGCCAAGATAGTTCAAGTTCTCTCTTCAGTACAACCTAACAGCATACCCATCCATATGCAGGTACGGATCATTTGGCTAGCCAACACACACGTTGGGATGAGAGACATCCCACACGATGTCTCCCCAGCCCTGTAATTAGGGGATACGAGCCAAAGAGGAGAGTACTGACAAGGAGGAGACAGAGGGAGACTGGGAAGGTGTTACACAGGAAAACAAGGTTCGTTGGTTCTACTGCTTATGCCGTAACTTGTCAGCTTGTTCTCTTAACAGAAAGCCAGATCAAATTCAGATTTAGAGATGACAATTACATGCTGATGTTACAGTTAAGTCATTACTGATTACATAGCGTACCTCCTAAAATAGTAAGCATGGATTTACCAAGGCAGTATGTTGCTAATTTATTAGCATATTATGCTCTTATATTATAATAATTATATTATTCAGCAGTGAATGTATTTTTCTTCCTATACAAGGTCTGATCAGGGTGATTCAGAATGTCTCTGGAGGACGCTGAGGACCCTCCATTGCCATCATCACAAGACGAGGTTTTGGGCTGTAATGGCTAGATGGGGTAATATTCCAAAATCTAATGACATGCATAGGACAACAGCTTCTAGAGAAGGAAAACCACAATTTCCTGAAAAGAAACAAGCATGAGAACCGCAAGCAAGTTGAACCAGACCAGTGTTTTTCCCTCAAGCAAAATCCTCATTAGTGTTAGTAGAAGTTATGCACATACAACAAGGAGACCTGAGCCTAAAGGGCACGACTGCAAAGTCACTTCCAAGATCGTACTGAAATCCAGTGCTGATCTATCTTTGCAAGCACACTAGGATACAGAATTAGCTGCCAGCCTACGCCAACAACTTGACCGTATCAGACTGGAGCAATTTGCTCAGTTCTCACCAGTCACATCCCCCAGAACTCCCCTGGTAAATGCTGCATTATAGAGCTCAGAGCTACAAACTCAAGCTAATGAATGCTGTCACATAACGAGCTTAGTGAATGGACACAAAGTCAGTAAATGTCATTCAAAAAAGCAGCTCTTCAGACAGAACAGGCTACTTAGCATTTCTGATGCACTGCCACAGACACAGTTTCACTGCAATATTTATAGAACTATAACATGTTCCTGCCTTCAAACCCTATGCTATACGGATTCTTGAAATTAGATTGAAATCATGTACTTCTCTAACTTACAGGATCGCCCACAACAGTGGAGGAAAGGGAAAGCAAATGGTGCTATTTATCATAGAAAAACACTGAAGAACTCTTTAGTGGCCATTTTCCATTCCTGACCAACTATTCATCAAAATGTCGTATTTCTTGATTAATTCATTCCCCCTTATATGTGCTTAGCGAAAAATGCAAAAAAAAAAAAAAAATGCTTTACCAGTGCCAGTTTTTCTTGAAGCTATTTTTTGCATGTACCTTCAGGACATTAAGTCACAACTTCAGTTATATTAAAGAAGGACTATAGCTTTTCAAGAAAAGCCAGCTGGTTTTTGGATTGTAAATGTCATGTTTACAACATTCAGTTTTGACACAGTCTTACAACTTCTCAAAGTTAATGGAAAATTCAATTTTCCCTGAATGAAGCCTCTGTTAAAAAAAAACTGAGGATACCAAAATCTCAGGTGCTTACCTTTGTCATTGCTGCTTGTTGGCGTTGGAGGGGGAAGTCCAGGCTTAGATTTGTCGTAATTGTTAAAGCTCTGGCTGCGTCGATTGTTGGCACTAATAGAACCACGAGCTTTGGCCTCGCTGCCTGCAGCGGACACCCTCGTGGTGGGGCCTGGAAGTCTGATGAAAGAATTACAATATGAGTAAATATATTTAAAAAGCACTCTGGGAAAGGAACTATGGAATACCATGCATAAGCTGAAAAGAAAAGGATCAATACCACAAATATATACTCATAAGCATCTTTATTCTTTTATAAGAACAAATAAAAAAAAATCCTAGATTAAAAATACATAGCAAACAAGCTACAGTATGAATTGTTTTACATTAGAAAAAAAAAAAAAAAAAAGCCCTAAACCAAAATTAATGGTCACTTGCCATAAATCATGTGAATCAGAATTAGTTGCAAGTAAATTCAGTGGAGCAATACCACTGGTACAAGGTTAAGACTAAGTGAGACTGTTCTTAAAGCAGACCGCTGGCCTCTTATATATTGGACACATACAGGCTACCCTTATTTTGGAAATAACAAAGAGACAGAACATGGCTGCCTTCTCCCTTGCAGAGAAGCACATCACATCTCTGCTCTGACAGCTACAAAGCCTAGCAGCCAAGCCCAGCGAAACTTTAACTTGGTTTAATTATGTGAGGCTATAAAAATCACACAAAGCTGAAGTTCCCCCTCTTAGGGCAACCACATTATCAGCGAGTTGGAATAAGCCTCTGGATTAAACAGGGTCATTCCCATTCAGCATTTCCTTACCGTAGCCTGTATTTACAAGATTTAGCTGTTTACCTAGAAAAAAAATGTAGTTAGGCTTCTGGAGTAAGTAGATAGGGAGGGATACTACTTCATGCTTTTCAGGCAAAAGGGGAGTGGGAATACTTTTCTACAAAGCCCAACAGAATTAGGAAAGCCACTGGCATCACATCTCAGAACAGTATGTGTGTTTGAGTCTTCCAAAGTCAAAGTTCATAAAGTTTCCACATTTGCACTGTATTTTGTACACTAATGAGCACATGCTTCTACATTCCGAATAGATGAAATATTAAAAATCGAAAGATTTGGTAGTTGCTCAAAATGCATACTGAAGAGAGTTAGTGAAACAGCTCACACTTTTGAAAAGCAAGCACATCACATTAAAGACTAAAAGATACAACCAGGTCATGTCACCTACAGTAGCAATGAAAGGGACCACTCTTGGCTGTCTTTGTATTTTCTGTATGGTAGAATCTCTTTAAAACTTTTTTATATAAACCACAAGAATCTAATTGTCTTAAATAACTTGTGCCAATAATAGGCTAAAATGAAGAAGTCCCAGTTGTCGGAGAGAATGGGGATGCAACCGACCAAATCACTGTTGTGCCTCTGAGAAGGAAGAGAAGCCAGGAAGGGCTCTGGCAGGGCTTCCTAAATAAACTGACTTCTCCAAGACTAGTGAAGAAATAGGAAATATGAAAAGAAACATGAAGGAAAAGAGCAAAACTGTCAGCAGCTGCATGCACATGCTTTCAAAGCTCAAAAGAGGGTAAGACATAAGGGCATCATTCAAATACAAAACCAAAAATGAATTTACAAACTCAAACCACCACAGATCTGGCACAGCACCATCATGGTTCTGAGGTCGACTTCACTGAAGCCTTTTAGACGAGCCCCTCAATTTACCCAGCCTTTTTCAACACTGGAGAGTGCTAGAAAGTTGTACATGCTCATCATTGCAACAAGGTGTAAATGAGAACACCCTAGAGATGCTTCATCCACCGTAGAGGAGACTATACGGGAAGAAGCAGAGGGAAACCAGGGACAAACACCATTCTTGAGAACTTGGAAGTCACCAAGACAAGCAAGTTCATTAAGAGTTTGTTTTGCTTAATAGGAAACGAGTTAGGTTTCCTATGGGTAGGAAGGACACACAAGATACCTCAGCTGAAAGTTTCTACCCAGTGATAAAACATTGTGAGTATGGGCCAAGCACCGCAGGGAGGCTACTGGAGCCCCCAGTACTGGGAGCGGAGTTCTCTAGCAAGGCTTGGCAGGAGGGAAGGGATAATGTTCTTGTACCAACAGGTAACAAAAGGCTCCCCACACATGCTCACACAGATTTTGCAAATCTGTCACATTTTAAAGTAAATAAAGCTACTCAAACCATGTGACCACTCAAGAAGTGACAAGTTTTCAATTCAAGTCAGTATCGTCACTGCCAATAAAAACATACGGAGAAGAAAAAACATCCATGTTAAAAACACTCTTCAAGAAGATATCAGTTCTCTTAGTCTTTCCCCCCCTCCCTGTAGTTTAACTGACTGATTTTAAGCCCCTGCTTTTGGTATTAGGCCAAGATATTTCACAGCAGTGCCTGTGAAATCTAGGGGAAAAAATAGGTTCAGGGAGATGTTTCTAGCTTCTTGCTATTAGAGACAAGGTACTGAGCTCGGAGAATACTCTCCATTACTACACTTCAGCACCTCTTCTAGGCAAATACGGACTGTCAAGCCGTAATTATGATCAAAAGCGAACATGAAAAGGAAACATGGGATGTTTTAACAGGGGTTATACTGCAGACCTTCACTGTTCTCATAAAAAAAATAAGATGGGGGAAATAAATCCAAATTATACAGCAGAACTAACAATCTATGCAAACTTGCCAAGCTGAATAAAAATCGTAAGTTATAGTTCACAAGCTTAGCAAAAATGGTATAGTTTACCAATGTATACCTATATAAAAATTCCTAGTAAAGCATTTTAATATATAATACTAGTAAAAATAAACTTGATTAATAACCACTTTAATAATGCAGCAACCCTTATGATCACTGAGACAAGATGGTCATATGAGCTGGCATGCAAGTCATGCTGGGATTCAGGAAAAAAATTGACTGAAATGCCTATTAATCATTTTCAGGGAGATGACGCGTTCAGCTTCCGAGTGCTGGGGAGTGCAGGAGCTCTGATGGGACAGACCCACACAGTGCTGTCTGGGCTGACGTGGTGCACATGATGTTCTCCTTGCTAGCTAAGGCACTGGCCTGGTGTTAGTTCATAGAATCATTTGTTTGGAAAAGACTTTGAAGATCGAGTCCAACTGTACCTGTCCACTACTAAAACCATGTCCCTAAGCACCTCATCTGCCCATCTTTTAAATACCTCCAGGGATGGGAACTCGACCACTTCCCTCGGCAGCCCGTTCCAGTGCCTGACAACCCTTTCAGTGGAGAAATTTTTCCTAATATCCAATCTAAACCTCCCCTGGCACAACTTGAAGCTGTTTCCCCTTGTCCTATCACTTGTTACCTGGGAGAAGAGACCAACACCCACCTCACTACAACCTTTCAGGCAGTTGTAGAGGGCGATAAGGTCTCCCCTCATCTCCTCTTCTCCAGGCTGAACACCCCCAAGTCCCTCAGCCGCTCCCCCCATCAGCTTTGGGCTGCAGACCCCTCACCAGCTTTGTTGCCCTTCTCTGGACACGCCCCAGTACCTCAATGTCCTTCTTTTAGTGAGGGGCCCAACACTGAACCCAGCATTCAAGGTGCAGCCTCACCAATGGGGAGTACAGGGGCACAATCACTGCCCTGCTCCTGCTGGCCACACTATTCCTGATACAAGCCAGGATGCCATTGGCCCTCTTGGCCACTTGGGCACACTGCTGGCTCATATTCAGTCAGCATATTCAGTTTCAGTAAAGCAGCTTTAAATACAACTAATACAAATGTGTACAGTGGGGAGAGAACCCCCAGAACCATGCTTTGTTCTCAAAAGCAAAAGCTCGTAAGGACAAGAAAACCATATTATTTTCTTGCGGGCCAAAATGCATTCCAAACCTTGAAAAAAAGAAAAAAAATAAAATCCATCTAACACTTCCACATTTCAGCTGTTCGTAAAAAGCCTAGTTACAAACAAGGAGGTAAATATTTTCAACAGGAACCCTAAACATGCATCCAGAAATATTGCAAAAGGATTATTCATGCTTTGCAGAAGATGAAGAAATGCTAACCTAGAAGACTTTTTCTGACCAAGAGTGAATCGGATGATTTTGCTTTGAGATGAGTCCCTGGGAGATGCACTGCATGACAGGGAAGAAAAAGTGGAAGATAATATTGAATAAAGAAACTTTTTTTTTTAAAGCCACTGAACTTAGTAACTAGTTTTAGGGAGGAAAGAGTTTTTATGAATTCCACAGGAAAAAAAACCTTCTTGCCCAAGTATAACTCTACGTCGAAACTCCTAAAATCAGGAATAATTTTTCTAGAGTAATGAACATGCAATTCTGCATACAACCCCCAACTTTATTACTCTCTTCTTTCTCAATCTTTTATTATTCTGCAGTCTGAGCAATTTCACTTTAGTATATGCTAAAAGAACGTGAGATTTAAGACCTTCAGGTTAGATATTTTTAGAGTATATGAAACCCAGCACAATCCTCACAATGGACTGAAAATATCAAAGCAATATTCAAATGGTCCCAAGCATCTCTGCATGTTTTTGACACAGAAGTCACAGAAATATGTTCAAATACATCTTTGTTTTACAGTAATTATTTCCTGTACAAGTTTATACATGCTGTAGCAACGCTATGTTTTTCAATTATACAAAAACATTGTCTCCATCCAAAATGAGCATGATTCATGAAGACAGACATAAGCAAAAACCTAGTGAGCTCTTGGTAGTCTCACTTGGAAGGCCTCATTTAAACTGTTTATATTCCTCATAAAGCAGCACTTCCGCTAGTGTTCACCTTAATATGTGTTATTTTAACATAAATAACCCTTAACTTGAGATATTTAAAAAACCAAACCAACCCCCAAAACCTTCATACTTTAGTAATTGTGCAAATATTGCTTTAGCCTTTAATTCTGCCCACTTACCCCCACTAAAACCCTCACTCTCTTCGAGGTGGAAGGGTCAGACAAACAGAAGGCTGACCATGTATTTACGATGGTGCTGCCTTCATAAATGGCTTTTATTCTAACCTGGAAAGAGCATCCCTAGGGTTAAAGACATTCAAAGGAAAAAGACTCTCTCCACTTTACCTGTATTCTGATCTAGGAGCACCAACAAACAGCAATTGTGAAAATTATTTTTCCTGTAAGCCAACAGTGTATTATATTTGACCAGTAAGTCTAGATTTGATTTTGACTGTCACCAGCTGTGATGAGCTCTATTTTTTTTACCACTCTCTGAGCCTTCCACTTCTTAGGACTGAAATTCTTATAAACTGGGAACCAAAGTTGGTTTTCACATGCCCAAAGTATATATTCTGTAATGGCAATGATATATGTGCTTTGAGAGTAGAAAGAAGCAAAAGGAATACTGAGAAAGAAGGCCTTATAAAATACTGTGGTTACTTGGTCTAGCAGGTATTTTACACCCATTAACAGTATTTCCAGCACAGAGAACATACTTAAGCACACGTGTTTTGATTTCCAAAGGCATGAAGTCAATGCTACCAAGCATTCAATTTCCAGCACACTCTTTATTCTAGAGCAGAACTAAAGAAAGAAGTTTCTTTGGATTTTGAAGATCTTTAACAGGAAAAAAAAAAAAAGAAATAAACAATGAAAAACACAACTTAAAGGAAATTTCCCCACCTTGACTGCATTTCTGGTTGTGCTTTGAACGGATGCTGCACAGCTTGCAGGGGCTGTTGGCACGGAGTCTGGAGCGAAGCTGGCACCTGCTGCTGCGGTACCCCGACCTGGCACTGGGACGGAGGCCCTGCTTGCTGGGAAACTGGGAGGGGTTGCTGGGATGGATGGTGTTGTGGTTGCTGTTTCTGTGGCTGCTGCTGCTGTTGCTTGTATCGAGATAAACTGAAGAAAAGGCCCAAGATGGCCTTTAGATTCCCATTCCTGATTTCTGTAAGGCAATGTTCAGAAGTCACTCGTTAGCCACCAGTTATTGTTTCTCCCCGACAGTACAGTGGGTTGCCGCTGCACTCTTCAGAACGCCATCTGAATGCAGTTCCTTAAGGATATGAGAGGGTTTCTGCACATCTAACCAGCATTACAGCTGATTACCAGTGAGCACCAACTACAACTAAATAACTAATTTCTCCCCTGCAGTGACTGCACAATGTCTTCCATTTCTGCTACCGTCTGTGTGTTAACACCAGTGTGCTTAAAAGGATAGTCCCTTTAAATAGTTCCTTTAAATTAAAGTAACCAAAACAACACCCCCACAACAAGTGTATTAACAACATCACACCGTAAATGATTCCTCAATCTTAAATTTGCACGAGAAGCTTCTCAGTTATCACATAGCATTATATTATTTCTGGGATATCAGATTAATTGTTTCCACTAAGAAAATCTGATACAAGTTTTGCACTAGAAAATAAGATAATTGGGTGAAATAGCTATATTAAAACAGATAATTACCAGTTTGATGCTATCACAAGCTGATAAAGAATGGATACCCAAGGCACCTAAAGATAGCTTAACAGTGAATGAATAGACATTTCAGTTCCTAAAAGTCATCCTGTTCTTCTATGAAATATCAAATGCAAAAATGAAAAAAACAGAAATACAAAGATAGAGACATACCAGAACATGCAGTTAACAGCTGTATCATAATTAATACGCAAGAATGCCAATTCAGTCTTGCAGACAACCTTAATAACATGCCATGACAATTACCTAGCACATTTAATTTCCTAAATTAAAAAAGTGACTTGAAAAAGCTACATCAAACAGCCAAACTTTTGCACGCACTATATAGACCACTTGAACTAATAAAACTTACTCTTGCCCTACGCTTTTAAATCCCTCTACAGGAATTAGTACGAAGGTACGTGGTAAGACAGTAGCCAAGCACCAAAGGGAGAACCAGAATTTTAACTTCTGTTCCCAGTGCTGGCTGAAAGCTTGCTCTGACTCTGTAACAGGCCCTGCTCTACCCTTTATTCCTTCTCCCAGTCACATCTCTCTGCTCACATTGCTCATCTTTGCTGCATAACAAGCTCAACCCCAAGCCCTTTACCCAGCAAATCTCAGGCTCACGGCTTAAAAATTTAGCTCCCCTTTCTATACCAGCTTAGGTCTCCTTGTCTACCTGTGCCTCAATCTACCTTTTCTTCCTAGCCATTAATCTAATTGACTTTCTTCCTTAATTTTGTTTTGGCCCATGCCCATCTCCTCAGCAACTCCTAGACCTTACCTAAGTGGTCCTGGTCATCACCCAGACCCAGGATATTCCTTTCCTTTCCTTTCTTCTCTTACTTCTGTACTAGATTTCCCTACCCGTTTTTCCTACCTGCAGTCTGGCCCCTCCATCAGTGCTCTCTACCATCACTGCCCCTGTTCCCTTGTTTAAATTATTACCAACCCCTTCTTTAAATGATTTTCAATCCCAGGGCCCTTGAGTAGCCATTTTCCATCTTCCACTGTTTTCTTAGCCAATTTTCATCTCTTCCTTGACAGTGGGGTCATAGAATCATAGAATTGTTTAGGTTGGAAAAGATCATTAAGTCCAACCATTTACCTAACCCTGCCATCCCACCACTAAACCCTGTCCCTAAGCACCTCATCTGCCCAGCTTTTAAATACCTCCAGGGATGGGGACTCGACCCCTTCCCTGGGCAGCCCGTTCCAATGCTTGACAACCCTTGGTGAAAAAATTCTTCCTGATGTCTAACCTAAACCTGCCCTGGTGCAACTTGAGGCCATGATGAACCCTGCCTGTTCCCCCTTTTCCCAGTCCACGCCTGCTCCCAGGCAGCGTCAAGCCACAAAGCCAGCCTCCTCCCGCTGCCATCAGCATCTGCAGCAGGCAGCGTCCTTCTCTCATCTGCCTGTGTTTAGCTAGGGAGGACAGGGATAGAAGTAGACAATAAAGTAAAACAGACACAAAAGACAGCAAAGCACAGTAAAAAGGATCTCCTTATCTTCAGTAAAGAACTCAAATTACTCATGGGCATTGTAAGGAAAGCAGCACTTAATCACAGGGGAGGCATAACTAAACAGAGCCAGAGGCACTGGGAAGCTTAACTGCACAAATACGGGCCAGAAGATAAAAGAAATTACCACGGGTCTCCAGGTCGAAACTTAGCAAAGCTATATGCAGTTGGACTCGATTTCAACGTGAAGTGAGAGGTGGTTAACAACCAGCCCACCTAAAACCTGTTGCTTTCTACGCCTGTCCGTCTTCTGCTGTATTTATCAGAAGAGCAACCTGCTTTTGGCATTTTCCTAAGGTGACCAAAAAATAACAATCAAGAGAAAAATACTTTTAGTGAGTTTCAAAAGAAGCAGTCTCTT
>NW_009259429.1:2242198-2250910 GCF_000687185.1 Egretta garzetta | reverse complement strand
TATTTTGCACGGGGCTTCCAGACCTAGTTTTGTTTCTCTTATCTTAAAGACAGGCTGAGGTAATGCTCCTGGCAGTTTGCCCCTGCACTTTGTACAAAAAGAGTATTTCAAGGAGTACTTCAACCTCACCGCACTCTGCCCATCAAGGCAGTCTCAACTGCTTTCTGCTTTAAGTCCCCTCCAGTCCATTCGTCAGCTTAAATATTCATCTTAACTTAGGTAAGGACAGGCATGTCACCCAACCATTTCAAATTTGGAGGCCAAAATGACTCGTCTTGTATTTTTGAAACAACACTCTAGAGATTTGAGAGGAAACTGGAATTTGGTTTTCAGACAATCCACACAAATCTCCCCTTTGGAAATTTCCATACTGGAATATCTCAATTGCTGTTTCTTTCACCAACAGCTGGAACTTCCACCACTGTAGCTTGCCAATCATCCTTCTCTGTCTTCACAAAAACACACCAGACTCAGTGGAAATTGAAAAAAAAAAAAATTTAGTTCAGGACAAAGAAAAGGTAAAAAATGAAATTTCTGCAAATCATAAATGACTCATTACGTACAGAACATAGATCAAAGCAAACCAGTGAAGAAGAAAAATGGTCTGTCACTTATTTAATCAAGCTTGTTTGCATCTGCATAGCTTATTTTGTATTTGATTCTGTAAAGCACGTGGGACTAGAAAAACCAGAACCAGTTTACAGGGACTAGACTGGTTAGTCAAACTGCCTAGCAGGAGTAGAAATGAAGAATCACTGGACGTTCCTTAGCTTACATCTGTCCTGCTAGAGAACAGGGCTGTCATGTACATATATGTATATGTACATCTATATTCACTCCTAAAGACAGTGGGCGTCTGCTTCTGTCACTTTGCCCTAGCCTCTTATGGGTGACCACCGAGCCGTTCCGCACGCAGTCCCCATCAACCCTTCTTAGTTCACTTAAAAGGTGAGACAAGATGGTCTGCTGAACAGAAAAAAATGGAAAAACATCAGGAAATTCTGTCCACAGTGAATGGTGGGAGAGGAAAGACATGGCCAAAAAAATCTACAAGCAGGTGTGAATTTAAGACAAACTGTTGAGGAATAGCTATACTTCACAGCTGATCCAGGACACATCACGAAGTACAGACTCAACCTCAGTCAGCACATGCTCTAGGCTGGCTGGCCTCTAAGCTGACTTGAGGGATCCAAAGCTACCAAAACAGCTCTGGGACGAACTTTGTAGACTCTACTGAGGAACATGTTCTGAATATGAACAATACTGGGAATTTCAGAGAAGCGAAGAAGGGAAACACAAGAAGGAATTAATTTCAACCCCACATGCTACATCTTGCAGGCATTTTTTGATAGTTAAAGAGCAATTTTTTGAAGACTGTACATAAGTGTACTCAATGTGCTATCATCAAAATTTGGCAGCGTGGTAAGCGCCCTGCTCAGGTATGCTTAGAATAGCGCTGTGGGATATTTGTGCTGCGGAAACAGAAATTCCACCTTGACACTGGAAAGGACCTAAAAAGGATGAACTGCAGTACTGCAGAGTGTGCACGCTGAAATTCATGTACCTACAGAACCATTAATGTCATTTCAGAGGCAAAAGTCTAAGCTGAATCACGGCTGTTCCAAAGTCTAGCGGGACATTTTCTGTCATAGCTTTATGGTTTCTTGATTTGCTCAGCTGATCATTATCCAGCCAATCTGGTACCCAGAAGAGGTGCAGCTGCTAGTACCTTCATCATCGTGCTGCTAGCACGACATCAATTTGAGTTTCTACTGCACATTTATGTTCTCCATAATCTGCAGAATATTGGCAGCGAGGAGATATTGTGTGAAGCTGGGCAACTGCATTTCCAGGAGTCTAAAACCCAGCTCGGTGTGGAAACAAGTTTAAGAGCATGAGTAGGGAGAGACAGCTCAAAGCAACAGACAATAAAAAATTGCAGGAGGAAGGGAAAAGAATTTTCCAGCATCCCCCATAGTAACCCCCCTTTAGTAACTACAAATGGAGATTTGGGGATTTAAGAATCTTTGAGAAGGGAATGCCTTTTTGGCTCCACGCCGCTGGGGAAGGGGGCCTGTCTCTAGCACAGTATGGCCACCATCAGTGATTGCAGATCCTGAGCATCTTCACTGTATAAATCCATTAAAAAAAGACTATGTCAAAGTGGCATGCACGTATCAAAGCAGGATTTTTTTAAAATACTGGAAGGATATGATACACAAAGTCCCAAATTATTTCAACATTTAGGAGTCATCTAAATTCCAGTTTTGAACCATTAACTTCCCCCTCCACACTAAAACTGCACTATTGAAAATTAAGTATTCTCAAGCAATCCAGGAGAGACTTCACTGTTTATTCCCGTTTGGAAGCAACAACAATCTTCTATTTCCTCCTAGATGAGGATCTGCCAGTGAAGGAAACAAAGGGATTTGCAGTTGCCCTAGCAGGTCTTGGCAACTTGCACAGAAACACTGGCTTTTCTGCTTACGGCACTCTTCATTTTAAGTGATTCTGTGTTCTCTCTTGTTCAGCCTCCTTCCTCAGTACAGTTAAGGAGTGACTAAGAACAGAAACTGAATTTTGTTGAATTCTAGTTTTTTAACTTCAATTTTATAAAACGTGTTCCTTCCCTCCCCTCTCTAGCTGTCACTCTTTTCCTTCAGTGTTGGTGGAGCCAGTAAACGTTCTCATTCATATGTTGGCAGCAAACATTACTGGTCTCTTCTTAGCTTCCCAGTGGTTTAGTATGTTAATTCCCAGACAGTATAAAAGAAAGGAAGAAATACAAAATCAACGAAGCCATGGGATAACCTATATCCTGCTGAGGCCGACTTGTGATGTGGCGGGAGAGCAATGAACATGAATCACGTTCTCCCTTCCCCAGCATGAACAAAACTACGCTGCCAGCTTGGCACAGTCATCCCATCAACAAATCTGCTGGTTTTCTTCGATTTTGCACTGTATCAAGACAGGTAAATAATGTGAAATTTATCATATTTTTACAATATTTACATATCACATCAAGATCAAAATTAGCTTTTACCAAGGATTCAGTTGCATTTTCTTTTGAACCATTTCCTGAGAAACAAACTTTCCACTATTAGAAGTTTTAGCTCATACTTTCTTTTCTTGACATGAGAATCCTTCCGATTACAACTGAGCTATCGAGGCATACAATGCAGGCAGCACTTGGGCTGACCATATTAAAACTTCTCTTTGGAGGAAAATATGTGTTATTGGTGTTCTAACCCAGCCTAAAGACACACCACAGAAGATGACAGCTAACCTTCAGACCCTCTTCTCCTACCACTTGTGCTAACAGCAGATTAGAACAATGTGTACTAAATATCTGCTGCTTTGCTTTCCATGCTTACAAACCACTTCAAACTTAGTTTCAATACATTTGATTCAATACACCAACACATTTCAAATACACATTTTCAGGTGGCCTTTAAGATCTCAGACTAGGATGAGGTAAGGGGCTTCCTTTCAAGGACAGCAAGGAATTCTTTATGCTATTTTCCAAATTGTCAAAATGTAATTTTTAATAACAGTTTTAAAAAAAGAACAGCTTCAGTTTTATAGTAATTTTATGAAAGTGTTCATATTTTTGTAGTATTTTTTAAAATGTAATGTACATATAAAATAACTTGTGTGCATGATGGTTTTGCCATAAAGTTCATCCACAGTTGTTATCTGGAATACATTTCGTAAATACTATTTACCACCAAAAAAAAGGGAAAGTGTGTTTCAGCTAAGATTTCAAATCATGATCATAAAGCGCACGGTGCTGGCTTTTGGATTTGTGACTAAAACTGTTGATAAGGTGCTGGTGTTTTGGCTGTGGCTGAGCAATACCTGCACAGTGTCATGGCTTTCTCTTTCTCCCTGCACTGCCTTCCGCCAGCAAGCAGGCTGGGGGTTCACCAAGAAGCTGGGAGGGGATAATCTGGACAGCTGACCCCAACTGACCAAGGGGATATCCCATGTCATATGATGTCATGCTCGGTAATAAAAACTGAGGTGGGTGGCAGGGGGGTTTTGGGGAGAGAGCCATCGCTTGGAAACTGGCTGGGCATCTGCCTGCTTGTGGGAGGTGGTGAGTGATTGCCTTTGCATCCCTTGTTTTGGTTTTCTCTTCCTCTTTCCTTCACTCCTTAAAAACTATTTTTATCTTGACCCGTGCATTTTCTCACTTTTGCTCTTCCTATTCTCTCCAGTGCTTAGCTGCTGGCGGGGTCAGCCCAGAACACCTACACATCCTTTCTTACTTTCCTTGAGCTATACGATTCCTTCAGAGGAAGAAAACATAGCTTTAAAATACAGGCAATTAAGTTATTCACACTCAAGTAAACGCAAGTGCATGATTTGATGACACATCTTCCTCCTCAAAACTAAGTTTGCAAAGAGGCTTAGCCACCAAATCTAACTTAAAGTCTCACCTGATGCCACACATCCAATTATTTGTTCTGTGAAGCTCTGAAGGAGATGTCATATAATATATTCAAAGTTTGTCTTAGCAGCTACCGAACTCAATTGCTTTTCCAGCGCATTTAAATGAAAGTGTAAGTGAAAACTGGTGCTGAGCATAACAGAAATCTGTTTGATCTCTTAATAAATTGACAGCAGTTAAACAGCTTCTGAGCCAAAAGGTACTATGCATCCTGACGTATACTGGCATAAAGGAATATAGTACACTGAGTTCATGTTTGGGTTTCAGAAACATTCCGGTGCTCTTCAAAAGCAGTGAGATTAATTAGAGGTCAAAATGTCTTTTTTCTTTTGGCTCAAAATATTTGTGTTTTATTATTTTGTGCATTTGGAAACAAACTTTAAAAAAGATCTTTAAAAAAGAAAAGACAGACGGATACTTTTTCAGGTAAGAGAATAATTGAAAAATGAGGAAATAAATTTATCTCTCAAAAGGCAAACAACCGCCAACAGTTCACTTTAATTATCTGTAAAACCTACACTGTGATCAGTGTGGCAATTATAGAATTTCAATGAAAAATTGCTGGTTTTTAACAGGAAGAAACAACAAAGTGACTGAATTCTAATTCGGTCGCATTGATTATTTTTACAAGTCAGCTGCGTGGAGATTACATACATATTTTTACCTACCTTTCATACTGAGGTGGGGAAAAAAAGGAGTAAAGACTGTCAAAAGTTTAATTATCCATATTAATCTTCCATTACATTCCACATGATGGTTACAATCACAAGCAGTAATTCAGGTGCCTCATCTAAAATGAAATTTTAAACAACCGATGGACTCACCTTCTGCTGACAGCCCCTGTATGTTAATTCCCTTAGCAGCCAAGAAACTCAGGCATGCATCTATGTTTTCAATCTGTTCAAGAACAAAACAAAAAATTAAAAAAAAAAAAAGAAAGAGACACAAAAAGAAAATGCATTGTAATAATTGTTTACTTTCATCTCCTGCCACCCTTTATTGCACTCAGCCTTTGTATCACATAAAAAGTCCCTTTGCTCATTATGTGGAAACCATAACATGAAACCTCCTCGGTTACTACGGTCCTAAATTGATCGAGTATTATGTGGCTCAGGACTTCCTGTTATTTGTACTTGCATGCAGCAAGTTATTTAATACCCTAACCACAAAAGAGGATTGCTACATATCTTACTAAAGGGTCAAGGATGTTATGCCAGGATTTTTAACCTACAATAAGTATAACAAACATGAAACCGAAAATAAACATGGAGGCCACATTTGCTTGAGAAAGGCAGATGGCCGCTTGCTCTTAAGTTGACAGCTGGCAAAAGCTTCCAGCCACAAAAGGAGTCAAATATAAAAATCGTAACTGGAAACCTCAGCTGGAATCCAAAAAATGGTCACTCGTGACGTCCTCTGCGTGTCAGAACTGACAGGCAACTCTGCTCGCTCCCTGAGGGGCAAATCCTGCCTGTCAGAGGGATTAAACTGCATGGGATAAAATGGATTTTGACCAGGTAGGGTCCTCCGCACAATGAATCTGACTGTTGGTGACCACAGCTGCTACACACAGCCTGCATTCAAATCCTACCTACCAAAGCGAACTCCAGAAGGGTTGGACAAGTTAGGCGTTTTTTCCCCTGTATTTCAACATCACAAGAGATCCTGCAGTACTTCCCACCTAGCTTCCCACCAAGCTACCGCCAAAGCTCTGCTGTCCCATTTGGAAGATGCAGGGAGACATGAGCCCCCCCCCAGACCACAGCACTTCTATGCAGAAGCCTACGCTTACACAGCTCGAGAAGCTGCAAGGTATGTTTTAGGAAACGTCACGTGCTTCACGTGTGGTCACACAGAAGACTTTTGGGTAATAATACCGCTGCGCAATTTTTGCTTTTATATGGCAATCAGTAAGTGATAAAATAGGGTCTCCATGTTTGAACCTCTTGCAGACATTAATTTATTAATTCCCAAAACATGGCAACCAAACACTGCTTTCCCTTTATAGATAAGAAAATAGACCGAAGCCAAGCCCCACACTTGCTATCACGTAGCTACCTTTCTTCTGTGAAGTTTGAAGACATCAAAAGGGAACATGAAATATCCAGCTTCCCTCTCAGCTCCTGCCTGCCCTCAAAAAAATACGTGAGTGACGGCTGCGTGGCATTCTGGAGGCTGAGCTCCCAGCACCTGACCTGCGCTTCCCGCCCTACTCAAAGCAATCAAAAAGTACAAGGAAAGCTGCCAGGAAACCTCAAGCATGGATTGCTCTCAAGGTACTTTCATTTATTGACTAGAACAATAAAAACATTCTCTTCTATCGGGGCAGGGGGGGAAGTTATTGGCATTATCTAACTGTGATTTCAACAATTACAAACACTGATATACTCAAAACTTTTATCAACCATGTTATACTTTGAGATATACTATATCGAAGTACATAGTATGCTTTGAGGATATTATATACTTCCAAACCCAGACAGATACCAAACAACACATTTCCTGTAATGTTCAGACCTTAAAGCTTGTAGCAGGGTGCAGTTCAAAGGTTTGCTTATCCACAGTTCAATACGATACAACAGTCAATCTCTACCTGCTTCCTTCCTCAGCGTTCAACAACTCTTTCAAGTTTTCAACACGGCTCTTTTATTGAGGTGATTTAGGACTTTGCCAGGAAGTCAAAGTTTACCTTTTCGAGAATAAACACCACACAAAAGCATCAATCCATTTCTACCACCTCCACTTAACAAGTCTTCATCCTTCCAAGAACATTTCCAGTCTTCCACAGTTGCGGGTAGATTTGTCCTCTCCTAATGAGGAGGATTACTTAGATTAGCGAGTAAAGACAAGCAACTCTCAAACTCTCCTTTAGGATGGAGTGACCACAGGATTAAGATTTACTTCTGGGTAGCAAGTTCATCATCCTGCCCTCAGTCTTGCTGCTATAGTAGTCCTTGCTGACCTCCTTATCTCATGCTCATTGCACAGCTGATTCAAACGCAAGCACCCCCCTTTAAAATCACTACCACCTCTTCCCTAGGATGAAGCCACAGTTTTTACCAAGCATTTTAACCACCAAATGAAGATAAATGGCTCCCATGCCCTGACTGATGCGTGACTGTGGTACTAACGTTGTTACTTAACACTATGTTAGTACTAACAACATTACATAGCAGAATGACAGGAATGTGAGCAATTAAGTTGATTTTGAAGGAAAAAAAGAGCCCAAGAAGGAAAACAGAAAGAAATCTGGGAAAATTCAAGAAGGAAGTGAAATGCAGAATACAGGTCTACAGCTGAAATGACTAAAACTTAGTGTTGATAGAAATTCAGGGTGCTTCCCACACAACGACTGGCTGGTGGCCCACATAAAAGTGATTTGTGACTGCTATCCAGTTCCAGTGAGAAAGGTCTCACGCTCACTTGGCAATCTGGAGTCCCATCAGAGGCAAAAGCCTTGAATGCTGGACCAGGGACCTCTCTTCTATGCCGCCCTCCCCACCCCCACTCAAGGCGCTGAAAATGAAAACAGTGATGTTGAGGTGTGCGAGGGATGCAACCACTGATTTTTCCTGCTGTAAAAACCAAAGAAAAGAAAGCTACTGAAAGCTGCCTATGTCAAATAGCTTAAGGTGTGAATACTATTTTTGTGGCCACTGGCCTAAGTGAAGAACCCTAAGCTTGTTTGATTGAGTCTAAAGCATCAGAAATCATGTTGCTTGTTTAAAGAGAAGCTTTTCCAAAAGTGTAACATTTAATGAATTTCACCTATATAAGCTCCAAGGAAAGATTCTGTCTCTAGCCCCTGTTGTATTAACATAAGAACTAACTAACTCTATCATCCACAAGTATTGTTTTATGGAGAAAGATCCCCCAGTTGGAGAAGGGGGTTGGAGAAGGCAACCTATGGTAGTTAGACCATTTAGATGTGCGTACCTAGGATAGAAGTGAAGTTCCTGGATAGATCTCAGCTAAGGAAAGGCCTAATGACCTTGCATCATGGTGACTTCCAATGCAAAGTACAGCTGCCTCCTTGAAATTACAGTATTCAATAGCAAATCGTCCCTGAGACTCAACGGACCCTTTCTTGGCCAAGTCCACATATTTCTTAAATTCTTTAAGCAGATGTGAAAAGACTGGATTTGCCAAAGGGGAGCCTCTATTTTCTTTTTCACTGTGAGCTACAATTGTTTTTTGGCTGACAATTCTGATTTCTCATTTGCTTTGCCAGCAACTTTTAACACAGCAGAAGAAAAGCA